>NW_016813672.1:1499762-1503317 GCF_001698545.2 Rhinopithecus bieti
CTCTCCCTCTCCCTCTCCCTCTCCCTCTCCCTCATGTGAAAACACACAGTGAGAAACTGGCTGTCTGCAAGCCAGGAAGAGAGCCTTTAACAGAATCCAATCATGGTGGCACCCTGATCTTGGATTTGCAGCCTCTAGAACTGTCAGAAAATTAATCTCTTTTGTTGAAGCCACCAAGTTTACGGCATTTTGTTATGACAGCTCAAATGAACTAATGTACATGTTTGATGGATTAAATGAATGACTAAGTGAACAAATCAATGACTGAATGATTATTTAACAGTCATAGTTATCTTATGATCCTAGGCCACTTTGGTGTCTCAGTTGGCCTGGTATTTTTGAGCCTTTAGATGTTATATTTTCTTGCCTTATTTTTTTTATGGACATTTTCTTGGTCAACATGATATAATGGTCCTAAACTCCAGAACTTCTAGTACCTAACAAGACTCTGGATTTTATGTTAGAAAGGTATTTTCCAAGCTCAATTTAAGAAGAACCATATATCTGGCTGTAGAAATATTGACACTATGAAATCCAAAATTGTCCAGTCAGCCAAGACTGGACATAGCATAACTACTGCTATGATCATATTAATTATATGAAAATAAATCTCCCAGCTAGAAAACAACTGATGTGAAGAAATAAGAGGTATTCCATATACATGAAACAAAGACATGGAGAAAATAGAGCATTTATACTACATACCACAAAAAGTAAATATATTTGCAGAATAGTAAATGGAGAAAGATTTTTCTATTCCTGGTGGATCTGAGGAGACAGAAAGCTTTTCAAGGGCAAATGCCTGTCTTGTATAAATATTAATAACTTCTTCAAGAAATTACCCTTCTTTAGTGGAGAACTCACTGTGATATTACGTAAAAGGAATTTGTCTAACATGCAGAAGGTCTGAGTTTGGGTTACACAGTTAGTAAATGGTGGTCCACTAATTCTTCAATTCTTTTTTTTTTTTTTTTCTGAGACAGAGTTTCCCTCTGTCTCCCAGGCTGGAGTGCAGTGGCGCGATCTCAGCTCACTGCAAGCTCTGCATCCCGGGTTCACACCATTCTCCTGCCTCAGCCTCCCCAGTAGCTGGGACTACAGGCGCCCACCACCACGCCTGGCTAATTTTTTGTATTTTTAGCCAGGATGGTCTCAATCTCTTGACCTCGTGATCCCCCCGCCTTGGCTTTCCAAAGTGCTGGGATTACAGGCGTAAGCCACCGCGCCCGGCCAGTCTACTAATCCTTTTAAACTCTGTGAGGCATTTTTTTTCCCCATGTTTAAATATATATCGACATTAGATAGCTTTTGGTGTGGCAAAGAGGTCCTGCTATTGTCTGTGGGCTAGCAGTGACTGGGCTGGGCTCATCCGAGATTGACACCGCTCGCCTCTGTGCCATGTACTGTCTCTTTCTGGAACCCCGGATGGAAGACAGGGTCACTATTGGGCATGCTGTTCTCATGAGGGCAAGCAAAGCTCTGGGGCACTGCTTCTGAAAGCCTCTGCTCACAATCGTCAACTAACACCTGTACACAATCTCCATTGTTGTAAGTCAGTCATATGGTCAAACAGCAAGTCTGAGGTTGGTGATACACTCTACTTTGCCTATTTGAAGGAGAGAAATTAATGGAAGCAATAATTCAATATACCACACTACCTCATTGAGTTGTTGAGTGAATTAAATGTGTTTATTGTATTTTTTTCTTAACACTAAAGATTTAAGCATAGGTATTAGCCTGAGAAATAAAAGGGAGAGACTTTAGCCAGTGGGGCATTATTGTAGACATTAGTAATCAGTTACAGAAGGCTAAGAAGCAAGGGAATAATAACTAGAAAGATATGATAATTAAACTCAATACATTTAAAATAAAAGATGGAAGAAATAACATAGCTTGCAGCAGTCTGGTGAAGAATTTCAGATACGAGGGAGAGATTTTAATGTAAACATTTTCTAGTAGGGCTTAGGCTTATTTTACTAAATTAATGCTTACTTGTAAATTGTTTTTGTCTATGAAATATTATGCAATATATTCTAACAGACAATAGCAAAAAGATTTTTTGTTGTCAGAACTTTAGATGTGTTCTTATGTGTAATAATGTTTCTTTTTGAATAAGCAGGGAACAAGTCCTGTGTAATTGTGTGCCTAGTTGGTATTATAATATAATCTTAGATATTTCTCTGATGCCAGCCTTCAGGAAAGTAGTAACTTTTACTAAACGTATAGGCTCTAATACAGGAGGCTCTGGAAAGTTGTACCATCAATTACCCACTTTCTCTTTGTTCTGGTGGCTTCTTTATCAGGGAACAAAGAAAGGGTCCAATTTCTAGTTCCTATTAATACTACTGATAAGGGAGGGGAAAACCCTCCCTCTAATCGGTGTTTCTTTCTACGTAGCACCATATTATTCTTCAAGATGTGTCTGGGTCTTTGTCAGTTCTATTTTTTTTTCAATCATCCATTCATTCCTCAATCCATTGTAGTCTATTTTTTTCCCTCTGTCATTGATCTAAATTATTAGAATGAATGTTACTGATGATGTCCTAATATTAAACGCAATGGAAATTTTCCAATTCCTATATTACTTTGACTCCTCTGATATTTGACACACTAGGAGACACTCTCGCATGAATTCTCACTTTCTTTGGCCGACATGACATCTAACCTTTGGTGCCCCATCCACCTGAAGGATCACTCCATCTTTTTCTTCACTGAACGTTCTCTGTCATCCTTCTATGATGTGGCGTTCTTCAAAGATTGATCTTCAGGTCTTTGTAAATGTTATGCACTCTCATCCCTTTCCTGGGTCTAACCATTATCTTTCAGCTTATATATCCAGTCTAAATCAGTTTCTGAGCTCCAGACTCATTTCATTATGTGCTTGTCATTTTTACTTAGCCAATATGAACTTCAAGCTTGATGAGTCCAAATGGAAATTGACATTCTCAACACTTCTCTCTCTTCCTTTTTTCCTCCTGTGTTTTATATCTCAGTTAATACTGATGTTTAGAAGGAGCTCAGACCTCTACATTAAATAAAAGTAGTGTGTAATTTTGCCCTTAACATATAGTATGACTAATATCAGTTTTATTCATCATATTTTAAAGCCAATGGAAGTAGAGTTAAATCAATATAGCTTTTGCTGAAAATATGTGGCAAATTCTAGAGTATTAGTTTTTTATTTGGGACAATATACTTAAAACTTAAGAATTATTGGTCAGGCATGGTGGCTCACACCTGTAATCCCAGCACTTTGGGAGGCCGAGGTGGGCAGATCACGAAGTCAGGAGTTCAAGACCCGCCTGGCCAACATGGTGAAACCCATGTTTTATTATTATTATTACTAAAATAATAATAATAAAATAATTAGTCTCTACTAAAATACAAAAATTAGCCAGTGTGGCACCCATAATCCCAGCTTCTCTGTAAGGTGAGGTGGGAGAATCACTGGAAGCTGGGAGACAGATGTTGCAGTGAGCTGAGATCGGGCCACTGGACTCCAACCTGGGCAACAGAGTGAGACCCTATCTTAAAAAAAAAAAAAAAAAAAAAAGT
>NW_016813672.1:1507345-1512076 GCF_001698545.2 Rhinopithecus bieti
AATATATATTTATGAATTGATTTTCATGTATTTAACTTTTAATTCATCTGAGATTCATTTTGCCATTAGAGTAAGAAATACTTTGATTTCTTTTTTCATTTTTTATGTGACTAATTGTTTCAACCTTTTGGTGATACATTTTAAATTTTAGTTTATATATACTAGAATGAACTTTATAAATTGTTCTTGAGATGAGCTATGATGAAAAATTGCCTGGATTAAAATCTCTCCATTATTTTCTGTTTGGAGACTAATTTCTTAATAAGGTCTTTGTCTCAGCTTCCTCATCTGTAAAAAGGGGAGAATAGTAATAATAATGATAGCACCTATGGCAAATAGTTCTCTGAAGGATGGAGGTAATTCATATTTAACAATGATCCTATAATCAGGCCAGTATTATTATTTTACTGTGTTTTGATGAAATGTTTTCCTTGTTTTTTTTTTTTTGGCTCAATAAAATTAAAGGTTAATTTAATGAAAGGTTAAAGATAATCCTTTCAGTAAATTTAAACTGTTTAAATTTAGTGATTTTTTGTTAAATATTTTAGTTACATTGTACTAAGCATATAACAAATGATCAGCAAATATTTATTTAAATAGAATTAACTAAAAATGCAAAAGTTTTAAAGGTTTATTGCACACAGCTCACAGTCAGCTACAAAGTAGAAAATCAGTCCCTAAAGACATAATACTAGGGAAGAGAATCATAGGTAATTACTTGTTTCAACATCATTGCTTATCTACTCTAGTGACACAACTACTTTTTTTCCTGAGAAATACTGTCCCCAACAAGGAAGAGACCCTTACAGACTCATTCTTCCATCTATCTATTCATCCCTGGATCTATCCATCTGTCCATCCATCCATCCCATCCATTCGTCCATCCATCTGTCCGTCCATCCGTCCACTTCTTTATCTATACTTCTTTGTAAACCTGCATCCCTGGCCACATCTGATTTAATAGGATTGTGCATTTTGCTCAAGCTGGGTCAAACATGCTTTCTGTTCTGGGACTTAGAATTTGGGCAGATCATTAGCCCTGGCTCTGAAGTGAGGGAAAGGCAGAAAGGATTAATCAGTCCTGAAAGCTAATATGTATCAGTCGAGCACAGTAATGACAAAGACGATAGCTCCCTGGTAATGGCCCAACACAATTCTCTAAGCTGTCAAATTAAAGTACTGAAATGCTATCCTAGTGATGGACAGCAGAAAAGCACTCTAAACTTCAGGTAATTTCAATGCGAGAAGAAAAGTAAGTTTTTTACATTTAATAATAAATTGTTTCATAACAAAACAATTTGGTTTTGTTGTAAAATAAATTTGGTTTTATGTAAAATAAATAAAACAATATAATTGTGTTTCAATAAAACTAAAACTTCTAAATTGTCACTTCTTAGCTGTCTTACCCTCAAATAAATGGTCCAATCATTAATTAACACATAGGAAAGGCTTAGAAATAAAAATTGCAACCCTCAATGCAATGCTTAGGAAGATAACTGCCAATAATTATTGTGGTGTGTATATCTATGGGGAAATTACTCAAATATATTTTTTAAATAATTTAAAGAAAACTAATTATAACAAGGAAGTTTGTAGAACATGTTTGAGACACTTCCTGGCTTGTCCTCCTGAAGGTAGACTGCATGGCCACTGTACTCAACAAGCTTACAGAGGGGCCAAAGGGTGGCCCTTAAGGAAAACTGATGAAACTGAAGTGTTTTAGAATATCCACACATGTGGATTTAAGGTCCCTTGTGATGAAGGGTAGAGCCAGAGTAGGAAAAGAAGGATGGAGATATGCAGGTCCAGGGCCCAGGGGCTGGTGTGGCTGTTTCTCCCTGTCCTAACATGTGGCAGATCATTAAACAGTTATGTTTATCAGAGGAGGATGTTAGAACATATTTTATATAATGAGTTTTTTAGATGTTTCAGCAATTTTAAGAATTGATTTATACATTTTACGTGTTTTGACATATGGTATGAGGGCTTTGTTTGTATTATTGTCACAATTTCTGCAAATATTAGGGGTGGGTCTGATGGAATGTGATCAATTTTGTGGGCATATGTATGAATGCAATTTAGTGTAATTTTTTCTAATACAGGATTTCCAACAGTGATCTCATAGAATGAAATGAATTTCATACCCAGGACTTGACTTTACTTACATGACTGTAACTATAGACCCCCTTACAAAAGTATACTATGCCTTAAAATTAACAGTGCTCTGGGGCTATTTTTACAGGTTTAGAATATCAGATAGATTTGCATATTTAGCCTTAGTTTCTTCTGTTTTAAGATCTATCATAGATTTTTAAAAATCATCTCAAAACCACTTTTCCTTAATTATAGAAAAATGAAATGTTCCCTCTCAAGAGGAAGAACTACCCTTTTGAAATACGTTTTTTTCTGGAGCTTACAGGGTCAGAACTGTTGCTCTGTATTATATATCTCAAATAATATATTCAGCTATGTCAGCCTGGGTGCTTTAGAAAAAGAAGTAATTGCTTATCCTTTCAGATAACAATGGCCAACACTGAAACACAATCTTGCAGTTATTCATGTTTTACTTACACTTACTAAAGAACATTCCATCAAAAAAGGTTTAATATATGCATAATTATTTGTTTCTAAAACATATCATATTTCCCCATGCACAAACTGGCAAGATTTCACCTAGCATCCCTATAGAACCATTTCTTCAAATACCATATCCCATGATTTAGATATAAAGAAAATGTAAAAATAAAAACAAAAGTTCACTGAAACATACACTTTTGGGTAAACATATACTTCTTATCTTCATGAAAAGCCATCTCTTTTAAATTAACCTACCTGATAAAATCCTTAAGGGGAACGGATATCCTCAAATGATAAAAATCCATTTGCAAAGCCCAGATGTAGGTGGAACAAGGTATTTGGGTGCTCACTTTATTGTTAGATTTTCATACTTTTTTTTTTTAACCCAGTCCAAGCCCTAAGAGGTACACTTCTTCTCCCTTCTCATCTCCTTGCAAGAAAATAATTAAGTTTATTATATTCCTTAATAGATATAGGAGTTTGAATAATTTCTAGTAGCTTTGAAATAAAGTAATGGTTTCCTTTTAGGCATCCCAGTACCTACATTTATAATTGTTCATGCAATCTCATTACTTTGGGATCAAAACTTATTAAGCAGCACTCTGTTAACTGAAACAACAGTAGACAACCCTCTTTGGATTTCTTTTTGATGTCAGACTAATGATTGACTGCCAAGATGATTTATGGCTTTCTTTTTAAAATAAAAGAAAAAATAAATGACATAAATACTTTCTGGCAATAAACCAAAGTCCTCCTGACTGAAGAAATAGTTATTATTTTTTCTTTCTCAAAAAAAAGTCAAATATTTAAATGTGGATATTCAGAATAAAGTATATATCTAGGTAAATTTAAAAATCAATGAATATTGAGTGTCTCACCTCACTCAGACTCTACTAAAATTTTGGTTGGATTGAAAGTTCATGACTGGGTGCAGTGGCTCACAACTATAATCCCAGCACTTTGGGAGGCCAAGACAAGAAGATCACCTGAGGTCAGGAGTTCGAGACCAGCTTGACCAACGTGGTGAAATCCCGTCTCCACAAAAATACAAAAAAATAGCCAGACGTGGTGGTGCATGCCTGTAATCCCAGCTACACGGGAGGCTGAGATAGGAGAATTGCTTGAACCCTGGAGGTGGAGGTTTCAGTGAGCCGAGATTGTGGCACCACATTCCATCCAGGGGAACGAAGCGAGACTCCACAGCAAAACAAATAAACAAACAAACAAAAAAGTTCAATGCAGAAAAAAACAAGCAATTGAAAAATAAAGAAAATATAAATTGATATTTAGTAAACCCTTTGATACAGGAAGGTTTTCTAGTTTAAAATTAGTCAAAGTCATCAGCAATCAAAGTGATCAGTTATTTATGTATCAATAAAGTAACTACATAAAACATAATTTTACATAACAGAAAAAAATTGAACTGAAATTTTGAGTTAGTAAAATACATTTGGGAAAACAGCATTATTTATGCATTAGAAATGCAAATAACCTAAATTTCTGGATTATTCAATAAACAGAAGGTCCTTTAAGCACCACCTCAATTTGGCGCCTGGAAGCTTTATTGTGGTATTTACAAAGCTAGTAGAGTAATATTAAATGGCAAAAGCAAAATGAAATTTCTAAAGGATAATTATAGCTATAAAGTACAGTTGGCCCCTTGTATTTGTGGGTTGCACAACAATGGATTCCACATCCATGGATTCAACCAACAATGAATTGAAAATATTTGAGAAAAAATAAGTGGATGTTTGTTCATACCGAACATACGCAGACTTTTTTTCCCCCATCATTTTCCCCTAAACAGTACAGTATAACAACTATTTACATATCACATTGTGTTAGGTATTATAAGTAACCTGAAGATAATTTAACTTATATGGGAGAATGTGTGTAGTTTATATACAAATACAACACCATTTTATAGAAGGGATCTAAGTATCCATGGATTTTGGTATCTGCAGGGGATTCTGCAACCGATACCTGCCTCCACCCCCTTGGATACTGAAAGACAACAGTTTTATGAATTTTTTTTAAAAAAGAAAACGATTTACACCTACTTTTGAGCATTCAAGGTTATAAGAATCAGTGATTTTCTTTTCCATATTTTCTTTTTTTTCTTTCTTTTATTTATTTATTTATTTTTTAATTATA
>NW_016813672.1:1515137-1585249 GCF_001698545.2 Rhinopithecus bieti
ATCTAAAACTGATACTCTAACATCACAATTAAAGAACTAGAGAAACTTTTCCATATTTTCTATATGTTCTCGAATCTCTGAGTATTATTTTGTAATTGAAAATGAACTGTTTTAAGAGAAGAGAGAAAAACAGTAAGAGCTCTAGTTAATATGATGGAGTGAAAGTATTTGTATTTTCACTCCAAAAAAACCTATTAAAATTATTGTGGAGGTTTTATAAATGTGTACAAATTATTTATTACTCCTCCCAATTGAGACATGGAGATTGATGTCTGCTCTCCTGAATCTGGGCTGATGTTAGTGATTCTCTTGTAACTAATGGAATGCACCAGGAGTCATGCTGAATAATTCCAAGACTAGGTTATAAAATCACAATGCAGATGCATTTCTATGATCCACCTCACCTTCACATAACCCAAGTTTTCAATCGTTGAGTTGCTTCCAGTCACTGAGTCTTCCAGCTTAGCTCCAAGATATTTTAGAGCAGAGAAAAGCTAACCTTGCTGTCTTGTATGAATTTCAATCAAGGGACACAGAAAAAATTACTTCTCTATGATAATAAATTTTGAGGTATCTTTTCATGCAACAATAGCAAAATGAAATAGAAAATCATTGGTATCTGTAAATCAGGTACTGCCATGGCAAAACTTCAAAAGTGTGGCACTGGCTTTGGAACAAGGCGCGAGTAGAATTTGGAAGCGCCTTGAGGAAGGGCCTTGAGAACGTCCATGCAAATTCCCTGTGTTTTGGTTTCCCCTCAACAAATGCTAATTAATATCTGAAAGCAAAGGCATTCAATCAGTCCTACTGTGAGCATTTTTCTAAGAATGTATCTAATAGAAATAAGACATTCATTGTCCAGACATCAACCCCTGAATAAAAAGAGCAAGGAGAATTACATTTGCAGTAAATTACGTCTTTGTTTCTTTCTCAGATTGTAAACATTTTTGCTAAATTGTGAATTATGTAGATATTTTATAGATGAAAATTTCAGAAACATGAGCAAAAACATACCCATTATATATCAATTATTGCTATGAAAATTGGTAAGTGAACAGAAAGACACTCTGTTGCTTTCTTCTACTTTCTTCCAGAAAGAGTTGACATCACACAGGTCTTATGGATGTTGGTTGTTTGTCACCTTCCATTTATATTTTGACATTCATAGTATGAGATGCCTTCCACCTTGTTTCGTTTTAAAGGTAAAGGGAGTCTGCTTTTGTTTTCTGTTTTCTCTATATGTGAGGATTCACAGAAATTAAAAACACACACCTAACTATGGAACCACTGCCATCTTCTCTGTAAGTAAATATTTGTTTTATTGAACCATGCATCAGGCAGAAAAGTGTAAAATAATAGCTGAGCATACTCAGATAACCACCAACTGACCAAAAGAGATCATATTGCAAATCATTCAGAAACATCCACCATCCCTCCCAGTCATTTTGCCACCTTATGTGATCGATGTTCTGACTTCTTTCACCAGAATGTATTTTCACTTGTTTTTGTTCTACAGATAAGTGAAATAATTTGGTATGTACTCTTGTGTTTGGTTCTTAGTTTTTTTTATGTATCCATGGTTTTGTAAAGAGCAATAATTTTTCAGTGTTCTTTGTTGTATGCTACTTCATTGTATGAGTATAGATAACATTGACAAAATCCCTACAAATAGCATCATACTTTATGATGAGATAATGGACACTTTCTCAATAAAATTATCAACAAGACAAGGATGTCCTCTCTCATGTCATTATGTTTAACACCATATTAAAAGTCCTAGATAGTCAATAATACAAAAAGGAAAATAAGAGGTACACACATTGAAAGTATACACATTGGAAGGAAGAAATACAACTCTTTAGTTGTAGATGATATGACTGTCTATGTAAAAAAATATCCCAAAGAATTGACAGAAAAATCTAGAAACTGGTAAGCGACTATAGCAAAGTAGCAGGCCACAAAGTCAACACATCGAAGTCATTTGATTTCCTATATATCAGCACCAAACAATTGAAATTCGAAATTAAAAGAATTAAATAGCACCGAAGATGATATACTAGTGTATAAATTGAGCAAAGTATGTACAGATTATATACAAAAAAGTATAGAACTCTGATGAAAGAAATTAAAGAAGATTGAAATAAATAGAGATTCTGTGTTCATGGATTGGAAGAATCCATATCATTAAAATGGCAATTCTTCTTATCTTGATCTATAGTTTCAATGCAACTTTTATGAAGACCCCAGCAAGTCATTTTATAGGTATCAAAATACTGATTCTAAATTTATATAGGAAGGCAAAGTCCTAGAATAGCCAATAGAATACTGAAGATAAACAAAGTAGGATGTGTCGCTTATCTGCTTTCAAGAATCACTGTCAAGTTACAATAATAAAGACAGTATGATATTGGAACAGAATAAAGAGCCCCAAAATAGATACATACAAAACAGGTAGCTGATTCTTGCTGAAGAAGAAACTACAATTCTTTTTATTTGAATTTTGTTGATATTTTATTGATATTTTATCAATAAAATGGGAAACACAGATACATTGGAAATATTACATGTAGTGTAAACAATTAAAGGAATAATTAGTTGTCCATAGTAAAAAAAAATGAACCTACACTCAGACCTTACACATTTCACAAAATTTAACAGAAAACGGAACATGGACCTAACAATAGAACTAAATATAAGATGTTAAACAATAAAACTTCTAGAAGAAAACATAGTGGAAAACTCATTTGTCCTTGTGTTTGGTGATGAGTTTGTATGAAGCCAAAAGTATAATCTATGAGAAAAATTGGTAAGGTGAACTTTATTAAAATTAAAAACTTCTGCAAAGAAGACTGTAAAGAGAATAAAATATAAGCTACACACTAGGAGAAAATATTTGCAAAGCACATATCTGATATAGGTTTTATATTGAAAAGATAGAAAAAATTGTTTAAAACTCATCCATAAGAAAACAAAGAACACAAGTAAAAAATGGGGAAAATATTAGAAGAGACATCTAACCAAAGAAGACAGAGTAGTGTCAAAGAAGGAAACAAAATCTTACAAAAATATACTCAGCATTAATTTGTTATTGGGAAATTGCAAGTTAAAACAACAGGGAGATGCCACTATATGTCCATTAATGTAGCTAAAACCCCAAAAATGAACAATAAAAATTGGTAAGGATATGGAGCAACAGGAATTCTCATTCATTGCTGGTGGGTATGCAAAATGGTACAGTCACTTTGAAAACAGATTGCCAGTTTTTTACAAAGCTAAATATAGTCTTATCATAGACCCCAGCAATCATGTTCCTTGGTATTTGCCCAACTAATTTGAAAAGATATGTTCACATAAAAACCTTCACTGAATATTTATAACAGTTTTATTCATAATTGCCAAAAGCTGGAAGCAACCAATTTGTCCTCCATAGGTGAAGAGACAAACCATACAGTGGAATACCCATAAAATATTAGGCTATTAAATGTAGTATAAACTGGATATAACAGTTTGGCACATAATCAGAGAAGCTAATAAATGTAAAATATCATCAAAATCAATGTAATTTAATTTTGAAATAATATAAACTTTATAGTGCAAAAACAGAAGACTTAAAATTATTGCTCAAAATATGTTTGGACTGAAAAAGCATTTCACAAAATACAACACTCATGCATGACAAAAACTTCAGCAAACTTGATTTACTGATATCAAAATATCTCCACATGGCTAGAAAGGACTCAAAAAACTTACAATCACGGCAGAAGGGGAAGCAAATATGTCCTCCTTGACATGACAGTAGGAAGGAATAGAATGAGAGCTGAGCAAAAGGCAAAGCCCCTTATAAAACCATCAGGTCTCATGAGAACTTACTATCACAAGAATAGCACGGGGGAAACTGCCCCTAGGATTCAATTACCTCCCCCCACAGCCCCTCCCACCACACATGGGGTTTAGGGGAACTACAATTCAAGATCCAATTTGGGTGGGGGCACAGTCAAAACATATACCCACAGAACGTTATTACAAAAAGAGTGATCCTAAACATATGTACATTTATCAAATTCATCTGAAGGTTAGGGATACCACGATGGAATACAGAGTCTACAAGAGAATCTAACTATATTACAAATATATGAAACAACATCACTGTAGGAGATGGGATGAAAAGTTGTTGACCTCAATAACTTCGGAAATATCAGGACTTTTTAAGGCTAAAGGCAGAGAAATTGTACATAAACATTACGTGCTAGTTGATAAACCTATTTCCTGTGGGGTACAGGTTAAAAATTCTGAGACTGCTATATATGTATACTAGAATTAAACAACTAAGTAAATGGTTGGAAGATGGTGGGAGCTCAATTTTACACTGTTGAGTTGGAACACAAAAGCATTATGAAGAGGTTAAATGATCCATATGATGCTAGATTGGAGTGGAAGATGTCAGTATGAACCCATGTTTAGTTTAATTTAGATACAAAAGATAAGGAAATTTACATATAGAAATTTTTGTGTGTGTGCATATGTGTATTAATGGGTTGTTACGCCCACATATCATCCCATTTTTTGTTAGCTGAGAGGGCCTAGAAGCAACAACACTCCAATAGCCATGTGCCAAATCTTTGTTTCTGTGCCAAATCTTTGTTTCTAATATCATTCCCCAGTGAAAGAAACCCGACTTCTTGGAAAAATGGCTCATTCTATAACTAGGGCTGGAAATATTCAAGATTATTCTGGAGCATGCCAGAGAGTAAGGAAGTGATAATAAAAACAGACAAAAAAACAAAAAAGAAACCCAACAGAATAATATCCCATAAGGAGGAGGGTATGTCAAAGGGACTCAGGGGCCAATGTAAGTCCTCAGTGGTGTAAGCTGGAACATCTTGAGCTATAATGTAACATAATGAACAAGGTATAATTAGATTATAATTTGAACTACAAATTAAATATCCATGAATTTGTACTTATATAAATAAACAAACAGAGAAGGACAGTTAAATCTCCCATGCAAAAAATTTCCAAATTACTATGTAGATACTCTGTCCTCAAAAAGATGGAGCATAACTCCTGCTTTTTAAGTGCAGTCTGTGCATAGCATCTTTATTCCAAAGAGCATGGGGCAGCATTGGTGTGGAAGTAACTCTATAGCGGAGAAACCTGAAAAACACTATCTCAGTTAGCTGACTTCAGCAAGGTCCACATCCACAGTGGTAAGTCATGTTGATAGTATGTACTCCTGATATAACGTAATGAAAACAACACTTTACCTCTACTATCTTCCTTTCTGAAACCCATAACCCCAGTCTAATCATAAGAGAAATAGCAGACTGAGAGACACAGTGGAAGGACATTATACAAAATACTTGTTCAGTACTCCTTAAAACTGTCTAGGTCCTTAAAGACAAGATAAGTCTGAGGGCATGCCACAGCCAAGACAACCCCAGGGGGATGCGACAACAAAGTGCAATATAGTCTTCTGGAACAGAATAAGGATTTAGGTAAAAACAAAGAAAATCTGAATAACTTATGGAGTTTAGTTAATAGTGTATTAAACTCTTTAATTAAAGTGACTGTAGCATATGTAAGATGTTATCTATAGGGGACAGTGGGTGTGAGCATATGAAAGTTCTATAGTTTTTCAGAAATTCAAAACTGTTCTAAAATTTTCAAAAGTTTATTTAAAATTGTCTATGTACTTTCTGATTATGGCAAATCCTACAATACTAAAAATTAATATAAAACTCAATTACTATTTGCTTTCTGAAAATTGTGTGAAATTGCTGATATCCTGTACTCAGAGCCCACTTCACATTAATGGAAACTAGAATAATTTTTAAAAACAACTTAAATGAAAGAACTTTAAGTTTTGATGTTATAAGTGCTTCTTTCAAGATGTTTTCAAGTCTTCTCTAAGGACAAGTAACAATACACTTTATCTACAAGACTTTCCAATATTTTTAGTGTAACCACTAACAGTGACAGTGACATAATGAAAACATCATCTTGAAAAGAAGAACAGAAATTTATAAAGAATATGTGTTTTCTTCTATTGAATTTTCCAGATTATTCTCTGAAGGACATACTTAATACTAAAAGATGTTGGATCTTCAATATGAATTTGTATAAGTTTGTCATATCAATATTTTATTATCCTCACATAAACAATTTTACAACTCACTGAGCCTGACATATATTAGTTTTCCTTTGCCTAAAACTCCAAGATCTGGAAAATCAAAATAGAGCTTTTTTTTTTTTTTTTAAGTTAAAGAATTCTATAACTTTTGTAAGTGAAGTTTGATATAACTATCAGTATGAAGTTAACAACCACTAATTTTCTATCATAGAGAAGTGGTAAGAATTACTGAAATCTAAGAAAGTCCCAGAGTAAAATAAATGACTTTTTTTCACCCCTAGGAAACAGAGATATCAGATAATAAACTGTTTTTTTTTTTTTCTGGAAAATAACTGACAATAAATTTAAAGGTAATTTTCTTAAAGAAAAGGTAAATAAACTATTTGCAAAATAAGATTCCAGGCAGAATAGCAATAGCAAAATCAGAGAAATAAAAAAATGACAAAATCAAAATCAGAGAAATAGGAAAAATTAGGCTAAAAAAAACCTTGATGTTGATCTTAGAGTACCAGTATGAAAATAGGGAGGAGAATTGTAAGACTTTTATTCTGGGGTAATGTGTTTTTATTGCATATTTAATAATGAATACCCATAAAGTTTGTGATCAAGGATAATTTTTGAAATAATATTTTAAAGAAGTAGGAGAAAAAACTGGAACCAGAAAAACATAGCAGGCAAATATTAGACAAATAGACAAATCTGGTTTTTGTTGTTGTTGTTAAAACTTTGCACTGTCTTCCTATTGTTTTCAAGTCCAAAATTTATTCATCCATCCACCCATCCATACATCAACCCCTTCATTCATCCATTCAGTTATTCAACAAATACTTATATAAGGACAAGTGATATGGAGAAACAGACAAAACAATCAAAAACATGTGGTCAGAGAAATAAGGAAAAAGACAGGCGACTGAGTGTCTTAGAACCCTGAAGCAGATATAGTCCAAAGGAGGCATTAAACAGAATCCTCGCAGAGTCAGAGGACACTGAGAATAGGACATTGAGAACAGGACTTTCAATTTGGAGATTTTAAAGTCATAAAAAGGCAATCTTGTAGAGATAACTGTTGTGAGAATGTTAATTATAAAGCAAAAACAAAAGAGTAAGAGTCAGGAGGTAGCACAAAGATGGAAACAGTGGTACTGTAAAACTGAAATAAAGTACAATTTTTCATGACATGAAACTTTAAGTGGTTATAACAAGATTATGATCACATTTACTGTTTTAATCCAGGTTAATCAATGCCCTCCATTCTATCTGATAATCAGCTTTTTCAGTGGGTGGGTCTAAAATAAGATTCATGCACAAGGTTTGTGTGCAAACCATGTGATCAGAAGTATTGCTATGGGATGAATTGTGTTCCCCCAGATTTATATGTTGAATTCCTAACTCTCAGAACCTCAGAATGTGACCTTATTTGGAAATAGGATCATTGCAGAGGTATTTAGTTAAGATCAAGTCATACTGGAGTGAGGTAGACTCCTAATCCAATCGAATTTGTATCCTTATGAAAAGGGGATGTCTGGACACAGACAAATACACCGGAAGAACAACACATAAACATGAAGACAGAGATTGGGGTAATGTTTCTACAGGTCAAGGATTAAACAGATTGCGTGCAAACCACGAGAATCCAGGAAAGAGGCCTTGAAGCGATTCTCACTCACACCCTCAGGAGGAACCAATCCTGCTGACCTTAATCTCAGATTTCTAGTCTCTCGAATTGTGAGAAAATAAATTTCTGTTGTTTCAGCAATTCAGTGTATGGTACTTTGTTACAGGAGTCCTAATACAGCATGAAAGACTAAATTTGTAGAAATTTAATTCTGTTGGCAGATCTAAACGCTAGAAAATTGAACAAAGCAAGAAGATTCAGAGGCCATAAAGGCAGTGGAACACTTTGAGAAAAGGAGCACAGGCATCAAAATCGAATATTCCTTCTATTTTCTGGAAAAAAACAAAATAAAACAGAAACTGTAGGTCACACTTATGTCCATGTGTTGGTAGTTTTAAGAAAAAGGACTTGGGTAGAGAGTTTCTCTGAGATTTCTGACTTTTCCATTGATTATAACCATTTCCCATAGCTACTTATGAGTCATGGGGTCCTGTGTTTGACAAAACGTATTAACATATTCAAAGTAAAAGTAATCTAGATCTAGAGTCAGCCACCCTTGGGATTTTGAATTGCTTGGGAATTTTATACCTACTGAAACCTGCCTGCCTTGACTTGTTTTTTCCTTCCCATGCTAAATTCCTACATTCTCTATCTTTCATCTCACCCATTTAGGCAGAACTAAAATTGTGTAAGCTCCATTTCAAGGCCCTGAGGTCCAGACCCCTGGCTGTTCTTGACCTGCAGCAGCCCTTAACCCTTACCTTCTGCATCTCCAGCCTGAGCTTCCACCCAGCTGCTCTTGACCAGCTTTGTTCATCTGCTCTTCATGCCTTCAGTATTAAAGTGAGATTTTATATTTACACTCATATCAAAACACTAGAAATGATTCGTTAATTTTTATTTGGGGTGAAAATCTTCAAGGCTCCTCAGTAGCACAGAGTTTGTTCATTGTCTGATGGCTGAGTCCTCAAAGACATGTATGTTACATGGTTAGTGATCACTTTTATTTTTCACAAAAACAGTAGATAAAGGAGCATAGATTTTAAGGACTACATACATTCATCTTTTATCAGAAACATGGAAGGGATGAGATGCTATTTTAAAGTAGGATACTTTTTTTTTGACATTTTAGGATTTCTTTGTTTTCTTAAGGCTACTTAAATGATTTCTTATTATTTGCAACTTTTGCTAATAAAATGTTACAAAGCTACAGTTTTCTGTGTCTGAAGTTTTGCACTAGTTGCAGGTGCTCTGCCTTAATAGTGAAGCACTATATTTTCTGGAATATTCCATTATGGTTAACATGAAAAACCCTCATTAGTTTTGATATACATTTTTTATATTTTTGGCTGTTGTACCCAAGACAGATGGTTGGGGGCAGGATCTTTCTCTCAGTGTTTATGCAGCTTTTGTTCTCAAGTAATCTCTCTGTGACTCTTCTTACACTTCTACCCTCCATGACAATTCAGTTAACATTACATATTGATGTTAACTGAATTGTCATGGAGGGTAGAATTCTTCTACACCCATTTGGGAAAGAAAACTAGCAAGGGAGGTGGAAGGAATAATGACTTTGGGGGATAACTCTTCCTCCCACTCCTTAGTGTCCCATGGGGAAGGACTTTCTAGGTTAATCCTGACTTCTTCCCTGTTCCCTTTTAGTGCCCAGCCTATTAGATAAAATCATATGTGATTGGTGAATATGAGAAAAGAAATTGATTATTCTTGCCCATTCCTATTGGGTTTTCTTCGTCTCTCCATGTCATAAGTGTTAGAGGCACAGCCTTTTTGGAGAAACCCTAGAATTTTCAGCATAGTTGGTGGCAAGATAGATAAATTTAATTCTGAGTACACCATTAAGAAGCCCACTGTTGCCATAGATCTAACCACACTCCCCAAACAGCCTGACCTGTTATCAAGCTGGCATTTTGATCTCCATTTATGTGATTCTTGGCCCTCACCCTGTGATTTCTGTATTTGTCAAGAAAATAGGGAAGTTATTTATTGACCTCCTACAATGCCAAAAGTAAACAGTGGAATGTTTTATGGGGAGTAGTTGGGTTCCTTGCAAGTTTTCGTTGGTTAGATAGTAGAGCTGTCAATGGGGACTGTCCACTCTCCAACCCCATTAAGTGAATGGATCCATTCAGCCTTGCTCAAGAGACCATGATTTCTATTGCCATGTGTTGTATCAAATAGTTTAATTCCTTGACAACAAACAACTAAACTAGGTTAATTTACATTTTGTCAGGTTTAGGAATTTTCCCTGGCATGGGTAGCAGTATCTGTCTTAGGATACCTATAAAAGGAGTTCACTACTTTACACCATGCTATTATAGAACCAAAAATAAAGGCAATTAATCTCCTAGGTTTGTAATAACTATTGTTTTCTTGTTACACAATGAAGTTGTCAAAAGACATAATCTTCAAGCAGTTCCAAAGATTGTATACACTAAAGACATCAGTCTTCATGAGTCATAGAATTTTGGGGGAATTATATTACCAACTAATAAATATTGTTAATGGTATGTATTAATGGTGCTTTATGATAGAAATATTTCTTTTCAAAATATTGTTTGCTTGTTTTTGTAAAGATACATTGTGAATTTACACTTCTTTCCTCTTTAATGCAATTATACCATATGTCACTTTTTCAACTTTATAAGCTCCTAGAATTCTGGATGTGTTTCCAACAGAGAAATGGTATTTGGCAGTAATCACTGTTGCTACTGAACAGTGCTAATCTATCTATAGTAGATATGTTCAGTTTTCATATGTAGTAAAACAGAAACTAAAACTGTAGTGTTAGGAAACATAATTTATAATTTCAAGAGTGAAGCAAAACTCCAAAAAAAAAGATAGCCAATAATGAATCCAATCACCAAATACTTGTATAGCAATTGATACAGGTCAGTCTTATGCCCCCAGTTGGAGATAGAGTTATGAACATGATAGAAGAGGATACTACTATTTCTCATTCTAGTGGTGGAATGCAGAAAATAATTACTTAAATTATTTTTTAAAGCATCATCACACACACACACACACACACACACACACACACACACATACATACATACATATACAGAGAGAGAGAGAGAGTAGGTATAGAAATTAACTTGCTTGGCTGGGCGCGGTGGCTCACGCCTGTAATCCCAGCGCTTTGGGAGGCCGAGGAGGGTGGATCACGAGGTCAGGAGATCGACACCTTCCTGGCTAACATGGTGAAACCCCATCTCTACTAAAAATACAAAAAAGTAGCCGGGCGTGGTACCGCCTGTAGTCCCAGCCACTTGGGAGGCTGAGGCAGGAGAATGGCGTGAACCCAGGAGGTGGAGCTTGCAGTGAGTGGAGATCGCACCACTGCACTTCAGCCTGTGCGATAGGGCAAGACTCCATCTCAAAAAAAAAAAATAAAATAAAATAAACAAAAAAGAAAGAAATTAACTTGCTTACTACTGAGTTCTTCAGGACAATTAATTCAAAAGAATGTTTATTTAGGTCTCAAAATCTCAACTATTTGTCTTCATGTTCAAAACTCAGTGTTTAGATGGTGGCTCTGAGAGAGAGAGCGAGCAGTGTCTATTAAAATGGACTTGTACTGTCTAGCTTTCCTTCTTTAAGGGTCTCACCTTCTGTCACCCCATTTACCTTCCTTATCACTGATGTAGTTACCCAGGACTCTTCTGCCATCCTACCCACTAAACTTTCTGTTCTCTCTTTGATGTCTACTGTTTAACTCTGGTTCTGCACCTGAATTCTGCTGTGGCCCTATCTATATGTATTTGTTGCTGATTTAGTGCTGATCTCGTGTGCCCTTGACTTCTGGCCTGCTGTGTACACCTAGAAGCTTTTAAATGACAATTACTGTAGAAAAGGTTTTGATATAACCAATATGTTACCTTTGTTTCAACCCACTTCTCAGATTCCTCACCCCTTTAATAAGAAAGTAAAAACCTTCCTTGTTTGGAGCAACATAATCTGAAAGCTATTTAATCGTTAAATATCAATATTTAATGATAATATTGTAGTCTTGTTTAAGTTTTAGGAAAATTATTCATATATTCGAGCTGCAAGATCCTTCTGCTAACACAAAGCCCTCTTGTCAAACTGAAGTTAGAGTATAAAACAGTGTATATATTGAATTTTTGTTTGTTTGTTTGAACAATGACTTCAGTGGGAATGTAATCTAATTCACTAAGCACCTATAGCTTGTACAAGGTTTACTGTAGAAAATTGAATTTGGGAACCAAACGTTGTGGAATTCATTGGAGTGATTTGCTGCTTTAGCTATACTTCTGCCCCAGTTTGGATCATTTAGAGTTTTTATTTCTCTTATTAATTTTTTTCAATTAAATTCCACAGCTATTCTTTCCAAAAGAAATGTTGTCAATGCAATAGTTAGTTGGGCTAAAGGAAAACAGTATGTCTTTTCCAAAAAAAAAAAAAAGGTTGTCACAAAACTTGACATCCTGAAAAATCGAGCCTTTTGTAAGTGCTGCTTATGAGATTTTGTACTTCGGGCCAAAAAGTCAGATGTTAGTAAATGAGCCAGCTTGTCCCCAGTGCCCAAGTCACTGTGAAAGCTCCATGCAGCCAGCTGGGTTCAGCCAGCCTTGATGAGTGCTGGAGTCTCCCATGGTAACACGGAGCAGCGAATTGAGAACAAAGTGAAAGGTTGGCTTCAGGCTTACAAGACAAATCTCCTCCCTTCATACACTGTCACTGAAGAGGAAAAGTATGAATAGTCTTATTGCTTTTGACCAGCTATATTTATAATTCTACATAAACCAAACCACAAGAAAGGCTGCTTAGACAACTAAATACATTTTTAAAAAGAATTTAAAATTTGAAAGGAGGAAAAAAAAAGCAAAAGGTTATCAAAATTTAAAAAAAGGGTGAGATTAAAATTCTCCAGTCTCCATATTAAAATTCTGAAAGACAAAAGTTAGCACACCTAAAAATAAACATAAAATATCTTTTTTTCAGACCAAGTATAAACTAGAACTACTTTAATCTTTTCATTGACTCTTTTGTATAAGAATGTAAGTTCAATGTTTTTTTTTTTATTTTGGTGAAGAATTCTGGTGAGATAATTGATTGAGTAAACAAGCGTTTGTGAACACATGTGTCCATTACAGTATATAAAATGAGCAATTTGGCTCCCCCAAAGTATCCTAAACACCATTCGTTTGGTGACAATTTATTCTCCGGCAAGATGAAATTCACACAGAGAAATATATATATGTGTGTGTGTGTGTGTGTGTGTGTGTGTGTGTGTGTGTGTGTGTATACGCTCTTAGCAGCCAATCTGAGGAGAGAAGTGGTGAGTAGCAGAATGAAATTGGAAATCTATAGACGATTCAAAGTGAAGCTAATACAACACAATTCTGAGCTAAGCACATAGACATGCTTGACGTTTCTGCTTGCACAACCAGTAATTCTTTATGAAGAGGCAAGCAACAGCAGTCTTGCATCTTTTTCTCAAGTTGTTCACAAAGTGATGACTGTAGCTGTTTGCTTGATAAAACTGAACAATGCCTTTTGATTTCACAGGTTGCCTGAAGGCTTGCAGCCAGTAGCTCTTCTTTCTTGGACCCTGCTCTGATGGTAACACAGCACTTTTTAATTTTGAATGTTTTGCTCTTTGGTGATGGAGAGATAGCAGTACATTATCTTAAGTCTATTTCTAGCCTGACATTCTCCCTTACCTCCACACCACAGGCCACCTCAGGGAAATTCTGCAAAATTAAATTTCATACATTAAAGCTATGTAGATGTAGCATAAATATTTAATAGAAAATAAAGTGACCAAATGTCTAGCAGACTATACTTTTAAATGTTCTTTCCTAGTTTTAATCAACAGCCTTTATTAGATATCAACTGATATGGAAGACTTTGTAAAACAGAAGACCTCTTTATAGATTAAACTTTGATAATAAAATTAAATACATTTTCCACCATAAAAGTATACTTTCTAACATGACAATGGAATAAAAGGCATTAAACGGGAAACATAGAAACATTTTTCTCTTTGGGGTTATTTAATGTCTATTAAGTTCCTTCCCAGCCAACATTTTAATTACTGTTCTTCAATAGGGGATAAAAAGATAATGAGTAAATGTAAAATAATATGAGCCACATTAATGAAATATTTCAGAGTAGCTGTGGCTAACAGTAGCTATTTTTCTGTTATCTTGAAAATAATATGACAGAAAAATGACATTGATAACTACTGAAAAAAGTCAGCTGAATATTACATTTGTCATTATACAGTAATAAAGTCATGAGGCTTTTATTTATATCTCTTACCTCATAAAATAATAACCTTTTCTTCAGTGAGATTTTCAAACATCCTTTGAATCTATGGTAATTACAAATGATGAGTGTGAAACATATTTGAAAAGATTTGCAACAATTCTGGCTTGTAATAATTTGTACTTTTTTAAAAGGAGAGTTAATATTTAAAACTGTAACAAGGTAGTTCTAAGGTCACAGAATTGATAATACAGGAGTTTTGTTTTTTTTTTTTTAATCTGTTATATACCAGATATTTTATTTTACCTATTTTTTGAAAATATAATGATCTACAATGCTCTTTAATTCAGTTTTAAAATGTTTTGTGTATTTTAAAATTTTGCAGTTACATAGTAGGTGTATATATTTATGGAGTACATGAGATGTTTTGAAACAGGCATGCAATGTGAAATAAGTGGATTGTAGGGAATAGGGTATCCTTCTCCCAAGCATTTATCCTTTGAGTTACAAACAATGCAATTACACACTTTAAGTTATTTAAAAATGTATAATTAAGTTATTAATGACTCTAGTTACCCTATTGTGCTATCAAATAGTAGTTCTTATTCATTCTTTCTTTTTTTTTTTTTTTTTTTTTTTCTGAGATGGAGTATCGCTCTGTCGCCCAGGCTGGAGTGCGATGGCGGACTCACTGCAACCTCTGCCTCCCAGGTTCAAGGGATTCTCCCGACGCAGCCTCCCTAGTAGCTGGGACTACAGAATAGCACCACCACTCACTCCTGGCTTACTTTTGTATTTTTAGCAGAGACGCTGTTTAGACTTGTTGGCCAGGCTGATCTCGAGCTCCTGACCTCCGGTGATCCGCCCGCCTCGGCCTCTCGAAGTGTTGGGATTACAGGCGTGAGCCACCACGCCTGGCTGTTTCTATTTTTCATACCTATTAGCCATCCCCACCTCCTCCTGAGCCTGCCACTACCCTTCTCAACCTCCGGTAACCATCCTTCTACTCTCTGGGTCCATGAGTTCAATTTTTTTTTCTTTTTTTTATTTGGAGACGGAGTCTCGCTCTGTCGCCCAGGCTTGAGTGCAGTGGTGCGATCTTGGCTCACTGCAACCTGCGCCTCCCGGGTTCCTGCCATTCTCCAGCCTCAGCCTCTTGAGTAGCTGGGATTGCAGGCGCCCGCCACCACGCCTGGCTACTTTTTTGTATTTTTAGTAGAGACGGAGTTTCACCATGTTAACCAGGATGGTCTCAATCTCCTGACCTTGTGATCCACCTGCCTCGGCCTCCCAAAGTGCTGTGATTACAGGCGTGAGCCACCGTGCCCGGCCGAATTCAATTGTTTTAATGTTTTGATCCCATAAATAAGTGAGAACATGTACTGTTTTTCTTTCTGTGTCTGGCTTATTTCACTTAACATGATGACCTCCAGTTGCATCCATTTTGTTGCAAATGATAAGATCGCATACTTTTTAATGGCTGAATAGTACTTAATTGTGTATATGTACCACATTATTTTTTCTCCATTCATTTGTTGACGGACACCGAGGTGCTTCCAGCTGTTAGCTACTGTAAACGGTGCTGCAACAAACATGGAGTGCAGATATCTCTTCCATATACTGATTTATTTTCTTTTGGATATGTACCCAGCAGTGGGATTGCTGGATCATATGGAAGCTCATTTCTTAGTTTTTTGAGGTGGTTGTCCTAATTACATTCCCACCAACAGTGCACAGGAGTTCCCTTTTATCCACATCCTTGCCAGCATTTGTTATTGACTGTCTTTTGGACATAAGTCATTTGAACTGGGGTGAGATAATATCTCATTGTAATTTTGATTTGTGTTTCTCTGGTGATCAATGATAGTGAGCACCTTTTCATATGCCTGTTTGCCATTTGTATGTCTTCTTCTGAAGGGTGTCTATTCAAATATTTTGCCCATTTTTTGACTGGATTGTTAGACTGTTTCCTCATGTAAATACTGAAGCCCAAACAGTTAAACAATTAGCCCAAGGAGAAAGCTATTAATTGACAAACAATATTTTATCTTAAGTGTTCCAATTTTTAGTCAGGCCTGGTGGCTCACGCCTGTAATCCAGCACTTTGGGAGGCTGAGGCAGTAGATCACCTGAGTTCAGGAGTTCGAGACCACCCTGGCCAACATGGTGAAACCCCATCTCTACTAAAAATACAAAAATAAGCCAGGCATGGTGGTGTGTACCGGTAATCCCAGCTACTGGGGAGGCTGAGGCAGGAAATCGCTTGAACCCAGGAGTCGGAGGTCGCAGTGAGTGGAGATTGTGCCACTGCATTTCAGCCTGGGCGACAGAGTGAGATTCCATCTCAAAAAAAAAAAGAAAAAAGAAAAAAAAGACTTCCAATTCTTAACACTACACCATACTCCTTTCAGAGCTGTATTATATTACATGTGAGGAATTCAGGCTGAATTCCTAAGTGCTTAATCTAAGTGCTATCGAACTGGCATTAGACATAATTATTTTGTGGAGCTGCTTCTTCCATTTACCTAGGCTCTCTTGTTTTTATTTTTATTTTACAGTCTCTTCTCAGGCTATCTAATTTAATTCACAAGCCTCAGTCATTATTATTATACTAATTATTGGTAAGTGAACTGTCTAGCACAGACATCTGTAATGAATTCAATATTCTAGATTTTTCCAAGACACTTCAAACACATGATATCCAGTAGGTCCAATTTCAAGTTATTCTCTTATTCCTGATTATTTTCTAGCTGTTTACTTAGTAAATTACACCATCCTCCAACTAAATATTGTATGTAAAAATTCCACCCCCTTACCATCCTCTCTCTCTCTCTTACTATTTACAATGCACACCATGTTCAATTAGCATTATCTTTTAAATATTTCTCATATTGTTCCACTATCCTAAATCTCCTTTGTCACAAGTCTAGTACCGGCTACCACCATCTCTCAACTTGATTGCTATAAAACCTAATTTACTGCCCATTATTTATTCTGATCCACTTGATCCACTTTTTGTTTTTATTATACTTTAACGTTCTAGGTACATGTGCACAACATGCCAGGTTGCACGATATATATACATTGTCCATGTTGGTGTGCGCCACCAATTAACCATCATTTACATACGGTGTATCTCCTAATCTATCTATCCCCTACCCCCCCCTCCCCCACAGTAGGACCCAAGTGTGGTATGCTCCCCTTCCTGTGTCCAAAATGATCTCATTGTTCAATTCCCACCTGTGGGGAGATACAGTGTGGTTACTTGTTTTTCTGTTCTGTCGGCAAGTTTGCCTCGAGAATCGATGGTTTCCAGCTGCATCTATGTCCCTACAAAGGACACGAACTCCTCCTTTTTTATGGCTGCATAGTGTTCCATGGTGTATATGTGCCACATTTTCTTAACCCAGTCTATTCTGATCCACTTCTAATCTAATCAACACACTGAAACTAGAAAGGCATTCTTGATGCATGCATCAGATCACATATCATGTAAGCTAAAACATTTCAGTGGCTGACCACTGCTTATAAGTTAAGGATTAAACTCCTTGATATAGCCTACATATCCCTCAATTGCCTGTCCCCCAGGAGGACACATTACTCCCCTATCTAGGTGAGGTATGCAGCTTGAGGTATGGGAGAGATTTGTGGGTGGCGTACAGTTCTTTTCATCATCTATGACATCTTAGTCTGACAATTAATAGACAAAAGATAAATGATCTACTCTCCAATGATCAATTATGGGAAACTTGCAAACTGCACTAAAAGTCTTATTGGGAAAATGATGCATTGCAGAGTCCATAGCAATAAGAAAATCCTATGGAATTGGCTTTGTAAAATTCTCTAACCTGGTAGTAGAGAAACTTACTTGAGTAGACCCTGACTCTTCTATCAGGGAACAAATCTTTTCTCCAACTTTTTTTCTCCTGAAGTCCATTGCCTCATTTGAAATGAACTTTAGGGAATATGTCCTCCTTGGAAAATGTCCTCCCCTTGACATTCTATAGCCACATTCTGCAAGTGGAAGATTGAGAGTATTTTTAGACCAGGATGTGGTTTATTTTGCTTCACATTTCTTGCACAAATCAAACTAAGCAACTCAGTACTGACTGTACTGTAACTATATCTGTAACTATACTAAAATTCTTTGCGAACGGTAAATATCTAGCATGATTTATTTATTTCGATCTTGCCTCCTTGTCTTTTTCTTTCTCCCTCTGAAATTAACAACAGTCATCTTGAGGCTCAGGGATTTTAACCCTGTCAATGTGTCTCCTTGCTCTTCAACCCCTTTCTGCTCAGGGCTAAGTCCTTATTCAACTGTAAGATCTTAGTGGGCCTTTTTGAGTTTGGGATTTAAAAGCAGCGGGCTTTTCTAACCCTGCAAGACTCAGGTTTTTGAATTCTCCAGATACGAATTCACTGTGGTCTCAAAATAGCTAATGTTTCCGAGTTCATCTCTTTCTTGTAACACCTTGCTATAAGCATGACTTTATGAACAGCATACATCACTAATATTCTGCTATTTAGCCTTTTCTTTCTGTGATTATCCAGATTTTCAAAGAAACTAATTTCATAAAAATATATACAATACTGTAAAATATTGAACAATATGCATCTCCATCTTTCCAGCCTTGACTTCTACCTATAACTAACACAACTGAGGATGTTAACTTGTTTTGATTTTTATAAGGTATAATTTACATGTAGAGAAATAAACAGATCTTCTTCCATAGTTAAATACATTTTAACAAATATGTAAACTCATGTAACTACGACATTAATCAAGATTTAGAAATTTTGTCATCCCAGAAACTTCTCATACCTCTTTGCAGTCAATGTCCCCACACCAAGAGACATCTGGCGTTTTGACTTTTATTGCCACAGATTTGTCTCATTCTTTGTTGAAATTCATTAAAACAAATCACGTGGATGTACTCTTTTGCATATGCTTCTTTTGTTCTATGTAATATTTTTGAGATTCATTTATTTTGTTGTATATATCAGTTGCCAATTTTAATTGCTGAGTAGTATTGCATTTATAAATATACCAAAACGGCCAGGTGTAGTTGCTTATGCCTGTAATCCCAGCACTTTGGGAGGCTGAAGCGGGTGAATCACCTGACATCAGGAGTTTGAGACCAGCCTGGTCAACAGGGTGAAACCCCATCTTTATTATAAATAGAAAAGTTAACCAGGAGTGGTGGCACGTGCCTGTAGTCCCAGCTGCTCAGGAGACTGAGGCAGGAGAATCGCTTGAACCCAGGAGGTGGAGGTTGCAGTGAGCCAAGATCATGCACTCCAGCCTGGGTGACAGAGCAAGACTCCATCTAAAAACAAACTACATACATATATATATATATATATATATATATACACACACACATATGTATTTGGTATTTGGCATATACACATATAATATATGTACAACAAAAAAATTTAAATCATTCTTCTATTGATAGACATTTGGGATATTTCCAGTTAGAGCTAATATAAATAAATCTACTATGAACATTCTTGTACTGGTCTTTATGTGAATATATGTTTTTATTTCTTCTTAATAAATAAATGGAAACAGAATTGATGGGTCATAGAAAAGTGATGTGGAACTTTGTAAGACACTGCCAAATAGGTTTCCAAATTCGCACCATTTTTTATTTCTACTGTCAGTGAGACACAGTTCTACTTGCTTCACATCCTCACTTATATTCATGATTTCAGTTATCATTATTATTTTTTAACTTTAATTATGTTAGTTGGTATGTAGTGGTTTCAAATAGCTTATTCATTTCCTCTGATGACAAATAGTTTGAACACAGTTTTATTTACTTACTATTAATTTGTATGCCTTTATTAATAAAATATCCAAATCAGGCTGGGTGTGGTGGCTGATGCCTGTAATCCCAGTACATTGGGAGGCTGAGACAGGAAGATTGCTTGAGTCCAGGAGTTCAAGTCCAGCCTCAACAACATAATGAGAGCCCATCTCTCAAAATATTCAAACAATTCACTGGAAAAAATATCAGCAGGGAGTCGTGGCACATGCCTGTAGTCCCAGCTACTCTGGGGCTAAGGTTGGAAGATTGGTTGAGCCTGGGAGGTCGAGGCTACAGTGAGCTATGATAATGCCACTGCCCTCCAGCTTGGGTGACAAAGTGAGACCCTGTCTCAACCAAATAACTAAAACTAATTTTTAAAAATCTAAATCTCTTTCTGATTGCTTAATTGGGTGATTTAATTTTTAATATTGAATTTTGGTTCTTAACATCTACATAAGTCTTTTGTCAAACATGTATTGTAAATATTTTATATAATCTGTAGCTTGTGTGTTTTACAATAATGACGTTTTTGGTTTACTTTTATTTTTTGCCTTTAAAAAAGTAATTCTTACTTTTAATTTAGACTCTGCATGTGCAGGTTTTTTACATGGTCATATGGAATGAGGTTTGAGATAGTAATGATCTCATTGCTAGGGTAGTAAGTGCATAGCAGCTTTCAATGAAGATGAATCTTTTCATTTTGAAAAAAAAATTCAACAGTTTGTAATGACTATACATGCATGTGTGTGTGTGCGTGCGCGCATGCTGTCAAAGGTATTTTTGCAAACCACAGGATCACAAAGATTTTCATATATATATACACACACACATATATATATATACATATATTTATGAAACGCCTTCATTGAGATATGTTATATACTGTAAAATTTACCTCTTTGAAGTGTAAAATTATCAGATTTTAGCATAATTACAGGCATGTACAATCACTGTAATTTAATTTTAGAAGGTTTTATTACTCTCAAAGAACCCTGCACCCATTAATGCTCACTTCCCATTCTGCCTTCCTCAGTTCCCAGCTGTTGCTATTAGGAATCAAACAGTAGAAGGGAAGAAACCGATATAACAAGCGAGGACTCCTGGGTAAGTTTTACAATCTAACAGGTAGGCAGGAAGATATGGTACTGGATTCAGGCACTTGGTTGGCTGTCTATTCTCAGTGGAGTGGGAAGCATAAGCATCCTTGTAAGAATGAGAATAGATGAAGAGTAAGGAAGTGTTGGAGTTTTAATGGTAGAAGTGAAAGTATAAAAACATTGTCCAGACAAGTAGATGCGACTGAACTGAAGAAGCATAGTGTGATTGTTGGGTAGCATGAAGAGCCCACTTAAGGTTAGTGGTCATAAATTTCAGTTTTGGCCAGATAGTATGATGGGGCATGATTTGCCAGTGATGTTTTGAGTGAAGGGAAGTGTGGAATAGGCAGAGAGTTGGGATTAACTGTGGTTGGGATTTTATCAGCGGAGAATGACAAAGCCAAAAATGGCAAGGACATTAGAGACTTATGTGAAAAAGTATTGCTTATGATGGGCCAAGGAATTGAAGCTGAATAGGGTAGAAATTTTAGACAAGATTAGTACAATGGGCAGTGAAAATATGGTAGAGACAACAGATTATAACTCTGGATGTGGTTGAATAATTAATTATTGCAGCCAAGCTAGCAGAAGGTATTTCATTACAAGCATTTTGTTTTGATCCTGCAAGTACCATGCTGTAGCAAGTTCAACTGTTTTTAGAGTCATTATTTTTTCAATTAAACTACATTCAGACTCATTTTGGTCCCAATTTTAAAATTCTTTCTCCTTTCTACCACCAGCCAACACACTAATTAAATATTGAGTTAGCAAAATGATTGAAAATAGATAGTACTGATATTTCCAAGTCAATTTCCTCCTGCTACTTGGTTTTATTCCTGAATCCAAGAACTGAAAGGTATTCAAAGTAAGTTAAATACATTTAGAAAATGGGAATATTTATAATAATAAAGCTTCAAGAAAGTAAATGTATTAAGTTGAGTATCATGAAAACAGTGTCTAGAAATGTATTAGTTCATTCTCACACTGCTAATAAAGACATACACGAGACTGGGTAATTTATAAAGGAAAGAGATTTAACGGACTCACAGTGTAGCATGACTGAGGAGGTCTCACAATCATGGTGGAAGACAAAGAAGCAGCAAAGGCACATCTTACATGGTGGTAGGCAAAAGAGAGCTTGTGCAGGAGAACTCCCGTTTGTGAAACCATCAAGTCTTGTGAGACTTATTCACTATCACAAGAACAGTATGAGAAAGACTGCCCCCATGACTCAACTACCTCCACCTAGCCCCACCTTTGACACCTGGAGATTATTACAATTCAAGGTGAGATTTGGGTAGGAAAACAGCCAAACCATGTCATTCCAGCCCTGTCTTCTCCCAAATCTCATGTCTTCACATTTCAAATCCAGTCATGCCTTTGCCATAGTCCCCCAAAGTCTTAACTCATATCAGCATTAACTCGAAAGCCCACAATCCAAAGTCTCATCTAAGACAAGGAAAGTCCCTTCTGCCTATGAGCCTGTAAAATCAAAACCAAGTTAATTACTTCCTAGACACAATAGGGGGTACAAGCATTGGATAAATACACCAATTCCAAATGGGAGAAACTGGACAAAACAAAAGGTCTACAGGTCCCATGCAATTCTGAAATCCAGCAGGGCAGTCAAATCTTAAAACTTCAAAATGATCTCCTTTGACTCCATGTCTCACATCCAGGTCATGCTGATCAACAGATGGATTCCCACGGTCTTGGGCAGCTCTGCCCCTGTGGCTTTGCGGTGTACAGTCTCCCTCCCTGCTGTTTTCACAGGCTGCATTATCTGTCCGGTTTTTCCAGGCACACAGTGCAAACTGTCAGTGGTTCTACCATTCTGGGATCTGAAGGACAGTGGTCCTTATCTCACAGCTCCACTAGGCAGTGCTCCAGGACTCTGTGTGGGTCTCCCACCCCAGATTCCCCTGTCACACTGCCCTAGCAGAGGTTCTCCATGAGGGTTCCACCCCTGCCACAGACCTCTGCCTAGACATCCAGGCATTTCCATACATCTTCTGAAATCTAGGTGGAGATTCCCAAACCTTAATTCTTGACTTCAGTGCACCTGCAGATTCAACACCAAGTAGAAGCTGCCAAAGCTTGGGGCTTGCACCCTCTGAAGTGATGACCTGAACTGTACCTTGGCCCCTTTTAGTCATGGCTAGGACACAAGGCATCAAGTCTCAAGATTGTGCAAAGTACCATGGCCCTCGGCCTGGCCCAGGAAACAATTTTTTCCTCCTAGGCCTCCAGGCCTGTGATGGGAGGAGCTTCCACGAAGATGTCTGACATGTGCTGGAGATATTTTCTCTATTTTCTTGGCAATCAACATTTGGCTCCTCGTTACTTATGCAAATTTCTACAGTTGGCTTGAATTTCTCCTGAGAAAATGTGTTTTTCTTTTCTACCTCATCATCAGGCTGCAAATTTTCTTTTCTTTCTTTTGTTTTTTTTTTTTTTTTTTGAGATGGAGTTGCTCTGTCACCCAGGCTGGAGTGCAGTGGCACAATCTCAGCTCATTGCAAGCTCTGCATCCCAGGTTCATGCCATTCTCCTGCCTCAACCTCCCGAGTAGCTGGGACTACAGACACCCGCCACCGTGCCTGGCTGATTCTTTGTATTTTTTAGTAGTGACGGGGTTTCACCATGGTCTCAATCTCCTTACCTCATGATCTACCTGCCTCAGCCTCCCAAAGTGCTGGGATTACAGTCATGAGCCACCACACCTGGCTAAATTTTCTTAACTTTTATGTTCTGCTTCCCTTTTAAACTTAAGTTCCAATTCCAAACCATATCTTAGTGAATACATAAGATTGAATGTTTTTAACAGCATCCAAGTCAATCCTTGAACACTTTGCTGCTTAGAAATTTCTTCCACCAGATACCCTAAATCATCCCTCTCAAGTTCAAATTTCCACAAATCTCTAGGGCAGGAACAAAATGCAGCCAGTCTCTTTGTCAAAATGTAGCATGAATCACTTTTATTCCAGTTCTCAACAACTTCTTTATCTCTGTCTGTAATGAGCTGCATTTTGTCAAAGCCATTCAAAAAGCCTCTAGGAAGTTCTAAACTTTCCCACATCTCCCTGTATTCTTCTGAGCCTTCCAAACTGTTCCAACCTCGGCCTGTTACTGAGTTCTGAAGTTGCTTCCACATTTTTGGGTATCTTTACAGCAGTGCCCTAGTATTCGGTACCAATTTACAGTATTAGTTCATTCTCATGCTGCTGATAAAGACATACTGGTGATTGGGTAATTTATAAAGAAATGAGGTTTAGTAGATTCACAGTTCAGCATGGCTGAGAAGGCCTGACAATCATGGCAGAAGGCAAAGGAGAACAAAGGCAAAGGAGAAGCAAAGGTGGCAGGCAAAAGAGAACTTGTGCAGGGGAACTCCCACTTGTAAAATCATCAGATCTTGTGATACTTATTCACTACCTGGAGAACAGTATGGGGGAAACTGCCCTTGTGATTCAATTATCTCCACTTGGCTTCATCCTTGACATGTGGGGATTATTACAATTCAAGGTGAGATTTAAGTGGGGACACAGCCAAGCTATATGAGGAAGGATAGGAATTAAAATTATGTTCTCTACCTTTAAGGCTAGAATTATCTAGCCTATCTCATCTAAACTAAGATTCTCTTCTCTCTGGGCTGGACTATACAACATACAGTTGCACTTTCAAGGTTGCCACTTCCAAGACTCCAAGTCTCTATAGTTGTAGGACCCCTGACCATTTGTCCAGCTTATGTGTGTGGTTATTTAAGTGTGATAAGAACCTGATTGGTTGAATTTAGTCTTCAGATTTGGTCAGATATACACTACCAACCCAATCAGCTGTGTCTAGAGCTGGGCAGTGGAGGTTGTATGTCCATCCCTTCAGCAATTCAATAAAGATACGCTGATTGGGCAAAGTACCCCCAATAATTTCGTTATTTAACTCACATTCATTAGCATCTAAAACTGAATTAGTTAACGTCTTCTCCGAATAAGCTACTTATTGTTTTATTTACAAGTACACACTTTCGCAGTTACTAAAGTAAACCTTTCATGTTATTCTTCAGTGCTTTGTTACCTTTGCATGTTTTATCTAGTTATCTGTTTGTTCATAATTGATCCCTTTTATTCCCTTCCAGTTATCACCAATTTAATGTAGGCTCTGTGATTCTTATTTTTTAACTAGGATAAACTATAGCACCTAGCTACTCAAATGCTAATGTAAGGGGGTGTTGTGCAGTTATTCTGTGAAGTGATTAATATCTATAGTCAGTTGACGTTAAGTAAATGAGATCATCCAGTTAGTTGAAAGGATGATCTCTAAGAGCAAAATTGAGGTTTTCTCAAGGAAAAAAGAAATTCCACTGGTAGACTGCAGAATCACCTTCTTCCCAAGAGTTTCCAGCCTGCCAAATCTCTCTCTCTCTCTCAATGTGTACTGTGATGATACTGGAGACACACACACAGAGACACACACACGTATAGACACACACATATCCTACATGTTCTGATACAATCCTTTATAGCAGAGTCAAATGGAGAAATCGTTTAAAAAATATTACTCTGTCTTTTTGTTTATATTTCTGTATATATGACTGTACTTATAACCTGCATGAAAGAGTAGGGACAGACGGTCAGGTGCGGTGGCTCATGCTTGTAATTCCAGCACTTCGGGAGGCCAAGGTGAGTGGATCACCTCAGGTTGGGAGTTCGAGACCAGCCTGACCAACATAGAGAAACCCTGTGTCTACTTAAATTACAAAAATTAGCCCAGCGTGGTGGTGCATGCCTGTAATCCCAGGTACTGGGTGGGGGGGCTGGGTCAGGAGAATCACTTGAACCCAGGAGGCAGATGTGGTGAGTCAAGATCGTACCATTGCATTCTATCCTGGGCAATAAGAGTGAAACTCGGTCTCCCCCCCAAAAAAATGGTACGTACAGGCATATATTTATTAGAATAATCAAGTAATAAAAATAGACATAACTAATATTAAACATCTAGCAACCAAAATAAGATTGTACACCAAAACAGTAGGCTTTATTATTAGATTTGAACAACAAACTTTGCAAATTTCTCTAAAATAATATGAACCAAGCCTAAGGACCTATATTATAGAATTTCTTCTGTAGTTCAAGAGAAGATATACCTTTTACCTATGACAGTTACAAGGTTTTCTGTTTAAGGGTAGTAAGAATATATGATAGAATAAGAAAAAGATTTAAGTTTTCTTTTTCAGGCTTGAACTTCAAAAGCACTGCTATTTGGTAATTGATCAATTTTGGGGAAATATTCACTGAGAGATGGAGTAACTTAGAACATTGGACTTGTGTCATGCTTCTCTTGGGATACTAGCAAGGGGCTGTAAACTTGTAGAGAGGTCTAAAAGGAACCACTTCTAAAATGGTATGGACTCATTGGTAGGAGGGATCCAAACACGTGGGCCTGGAACAGAGGTCCTGGCTATCAATTATTATGTAGTGTGCAGGAACCCCAAACGATTCTATCTGCCCTGAGGGCATAGGTATGACCAGTACAATAGGTACTAGTATGTCATGTCTAACCACTCTCAATCTCAACCCAAAGAATCAGGGAGAACCAGTCGCGGCCTGTCAATCACTGACTCAGTTTTTAGACAAGACAAACACCTCAAATATCATAACTTGTGTAGTTCCTGAAGATCCTTGCACTATGAGTTCCCCTTTTTGTATTAAATCTCCAATGTCATTTAAACATTACTTCCTCTGCCACACAGTCAGATGCCATTTTACAGAGAAGCAGGATGAGGAAGGAGATATCTGAAGGAACTTTCACAAAGGGTCTGAATGTTTACATTGGTAGATCTTTTATATTATTACATTGGGCTATACTTACTAGATTGGGTTAAAGTCAGTTCACAACAGCTTTATTTCTACTTTTATTAAGGCTCTCATCATACTTTACCTGGTTTGGATTGTTTATGCCTATGTATTTATCCCACAAGACATGAGAATGTAAATGACAACCATGACATCTTCATTTTTATATCCCCTAAAGCACCCAGCAACATTATTGGTACATAGCCATCTTTTTATTTGAAGTCTAAAGGGGAAAAGTAGGTCAAAAAATCAACACAGCAGCTTATCCTGGGTATGGATACTGATGTCAGTACAGGAATTGTCTGTGCTCTGTTCAGGTATTAGGTAGCCTGGAATGGTCAGTTAAAGGCAAGTTGAGATGAGATGGCCCCAGGAGGAAATCAGGTTTTATGGTAGTCTGCTACTGAAGCAAAAGAGTGGGCTACAAAATACTAAAAATTTTAATTCTGTCCTCCATTGCCTAGCTAAAATACTGTGAAGTATAAATGAATAACAGTAATATTATCTGCACTATCCATTGGACAGTTTTATAATATCTAATAACCTTTGAACTCATACTACATTCCAATTTAACTCACTCTTATGAACTGACTTTTCCTCTGACTGAGCATTTTCTTCTCAACTAAATTATGAGTTCTTTGAGAACAAAATATTATCATCTCTTTGCATCCCCTGAAGGTCTTCTTATAGTAGGCATTTAACAATATTGGTTGGTTAATGAATAGCTGAATTTATGTCTTGGTGGCAGGAACATATCAAACTGTGCAACTGTCTTGAAACAATGCCTTAGAAAAAGGATATCTAGATTTTGTCTTGAAATTTTCATAAGCAACAACCAGGAATTGCCTCTTGCAATTTATTATATTAAAAGAGGAAATAGAGAAAAATCAAATAGGAGGACAGAGCACAAGTGTAGTTTTGATACATGAAAACATATGAATATTATACTTCCAATGTTTCTGAATAATATGATTTTATGATTAATCCACATACTTAGAATTTCAGTGAAGGAATGTCAACACAATACCCTATTACAGATTTCAAAAAATCAGTGTTAATGGCATATTCTGTCTTTGGAAGTTTGGCAAAACTCATCATATGCTGACTAGAAAAGAGAAATAGGCAGAAGCTGAGTTCAATGCTAACACAACTCATGATTCTAATCATAGAGTGGAGACACACAGAGAAATGGAGAGATTATGAGTTAGATAAAAGAGAATAAAAAATCAGAGCCTTGCACCTGTATGTTACTGGTTCACAATGTCACTGAGCAAATCTGAAGACCATGGACTCCACTTTGAATCACACTTGAGATCTAAACTTGACAGCATATTACTAGCTGTAAATGGCTTAGGAAACTATTACCTGGTATGATTTTTATAGGAACTTCCTGGATTAATTCACTAATTGTTGAGGTAGCATGGTGAAATTACTAATTGGATATGACATTTCTATAAAATGCTATTAAAAATACTGCAGTGCCTATTGCCAGGTGAACTGGGTATGTATGTACTTCCTACTATGTCAAATGACAAATTTAAAAGTGATAAAAAATACTGTCAATGAATTCAAAATTCTCTCAGGAGGACTGCTTCTCTGACAAAGTAAGATAGATAAGGCATTGGAACTTATTCAAGTACTCTATAATCATAAACTTGCATCAGCACTTATACCTGTATTCTAATAAAAAAGAACGCTTCTTAGAGTGAATGCATAGGAAAATGTGTTTAACCTGAGAGACAAAAATGGCTTCCTTTACAAAAGGATCTTCTTTACTACATATTGACTTGCCTGAAATTATATCATTAGAGCCATTCATTTGCATTAGGATATTGGTTCCAGAAGGCATCTCTGAAAACACATTATGTTGTTTTAAAGCATGAGTCCTATGCTGTTATATAAGCATGCAACTTTTGGATTTGGAAGAAAGAAAACCAACTCCCAATAAGTCCCTTAGTTGGTCAGCCCCTATACATGGCATTGTAAAGCATAAGAAAGAATGTTATGAAGAGCACAGCTGTGCCTTCCTTATCCTCAACACCTTGACACCAGTGTGCTGGTCCCTGTAGGTAGGCAATGAGCAGGAAATAGTTACTGAATGAGGGATTTTATTTACTCTCACCACAACCGTAAAAGGGAAGTGTTTTTATCTTTTTGAGCATCCACCAATTTGGTAGAAATAATATAAGCTGTTCAAGGTCACACATCTCATAATGGGCTAGAGCCAGGGTGACAAAAGAGCAATGCATACCACCATGGTGCTGCTGCATGAGAAAGGTAGAAATGTCTTACTTCTCTCACTTTGGCAATGTAAAAATTAATGACCATAAGTGTTAAGTGACCTGTGCAAAAATAATGGTCCAAGAACACAATGGTTTACAGAATGGGCTGATTCTAGTAAAATCCCTCTTTACCATAAGCAGCCACCTAAGGTGCAGATTGTTCATGTTAAGGGCTCGTAGATTTCTATTTCTGGAATATGCCTTGTAGATTAGTTACCCAAAGGTTCTCAATTTCCATCTTCTATCCCCACCTAATTCATTAGAAATCCAACTCCAAAAGAGCATATCACATGTTCACTTGTTTGTGATTATACACTATGTTACTGCACTAATCCAGGCTATCCAGGTTAGAATACTGCTTCTAGACTCCTAATTAGTCTCCATGTTTCTTCCTCCCTGACTTCACCTCTTTCCCATATCTTTTTAGCTAGTAGCAGGAATATGCAAACCAGATATTACTATCCTACGCAAACTCTCCAAGTGGCATCTTATGGTCTACAGTGGCCCTGCATGATCTGGATTTGGTTACTTATCACACCTCAGGTGTCCTACAGTTTTCCCCTTGGTCACTCTTCTCTAGCCATACCAGCTTTCCTGCATTTAAAAAACCTGCCAAGCATGTTCCTGTCTCAAGGAATGTTGTATTTTTTCCCCTGAGGACTGCTCTTTCCACAGACCTTCATTCTCTGTTCATTCAGGTCTTTGCTTAAAGGTTAACTCTTTAGAGCAGCCTTCCCTGACCACCTTATCCAAGTCAGTCCACACACCCAACCTTATGCCCATTTACACTCCTTACTTTGCTTCATTTCTCTTCAGAGCTCATCTCCACCTAAAATTAAGATACATACATATTCATTTATTTGTTATATTATTTTTATAATGCCCATGGAAATAGTGACTTCATCTATCTTGTGTACTCTTGTACCCTCAGGCCAAGAACAGTGTATGCACAATGAATAAATATTTGATGAATGAATGAGCAGCCTTTGTGGTGAATGAACCTCACTAATCCTTCGAATCCCTAGTGAGAATTCTAGAAAAGGGAGGCGTCTTCAGTTGTCACTCCCACAAAATGAAAAATATAATTAACAGAAGCGATACGGTCAAATAAACTGAGACGGAAATGAGGTCCAATTTCATTTTCAAATCATACAACTAGGACCCAGAGATGTGCATTAGTTATTTTTAGTTATTTCCTTCCTTTCTTTCTTCCTTCCTTCCTTCCTTCCTTCCTTCCTTCCTTCCTTCCTTTTCCTCCTCTTCTTTTTTCTTTCTTTTCTTCTTTCTTTCTTTTCTTCTTTCTTTCTTTCTTTCTTTCTTTCTTTCTTTCTTTCTTTCTTTCTTTCTTTCTTTCTTTCTTTCTTTCTTTCTTTCTTTCTTTCTTTTTTCTTTCTTTCTTCTTTTTCTCTTTCTTCTTTCTTTTCTTTCTTTCTTCTCTTTTCTCCCCCCTCTTCCTCCTCCTCCTCCTCCTCCTCCTCCTCCTTCTTCTTCTCTTTCTCTCTCTCTCTCTCTCTCTCTTCCCCCCCCCTACTTTTCTTTCTTTCCTTTTTTGAGACAGGGTCTCACTGTTTCCCAGACTTAGTGCAGTGGCAAGATCATGGCTCATGGTAGCCTTGACTTCCCGGGCTCAAGCAATCCTCCCACTTCAGCCTCTTAGAGTACTTGACTGGACAGGCATGTGCCACCACACTTGGCTAATTTCTTTTCTTATTTTTTGTAGTGACAGGGTCTCCACTATGTTGCCCAGGCTAGTCTTGAATTCCTGGACTCAAGTGATCCTCCTGCCTCAGCATCCTAAAGTGCTGGAATTACAGACGTGAACCATCTTGCCCAGATCACTAATTTTCTTAGTATCATACAATTGATCAATGGTAGGGCCAAGATCAGACCTCAAATATTCAGTGTTCTTCCCTCTACCCTATGTAGAGTTTAAATAGTCACAGATTTTAGAATAAAGATTAAATATTTCTGGGATAATCTCTTATTAGAAGAAAATGCTACTTTTTAACATTTTTGTAATGTAGAATGTGGAATTGATTATAAGTATTAGTGGAGAGGAGGGAAGTATCTGTAGCTAGAAGAGTTGGCTGGTGTCAGTCTATGCCTGCCACATTTACAGCAACTCATTGTTAGGGCATTCATTTCTCTCATCCTCAGTAGGCTTGGTTTCACACTATCCTTGAAATGTCCTTACAAAGCCAGGAATTTTCTGTAAAATCAAACATGATATTTAATATTAAATCAGTCTTCTAGATCCTCTTTCTGATTGGCCCAGGGCTGATTATACAAGGTTATTGCTTGAATACTGGAGTGACTGAGTCCTCAGTGCCACATACTCCAGTTGCCAGAAACAGACTTTTATTTCGCCTCACCATATAATAAAAGGGAAGTTTATTATTATTATTATTATTATTATTATCATACTTTAAGTTCTGGGATACTTGTGCAGAACTTGCAGGTTGGTCACATAGGTATACATGTGCCATGATGATTTACTGCACTCTTCAACCCATCATCTGTTTTAAGCCCCGCATGCATTAGGTATTTATCCTAATGCTCTCCCTCCCCCTGCCCTCCACCCTCTGATAGGCCCTGGTGTGTGATGTTCCCCTCCGTGTCCATGTGTTCTCACTGTTAAACTCAAAAGGGAAGTATTTTTATCTCTACAAAAGTATTTTATAATGTAGAATTTGGAATTGATTATGAGCATTAGTGGCAAGGAGGGAATTGTCTGTAGCTAGCAAAGGAACTTGATTTGCTCTTTCAAGTTCCTTTTCAAGGTCAGGTGGCTTGCTCATCCGAGTGTCTGAGACTCTAGGCACAGGCCTCCGAGATGACAGCCAATTCTCTAACACTGTTCTCTGTCTACCCTATCTATAGTGACAAACTACCACAATTTATAAGATAAACCTAAATTATAGGCTCCAGGCCACTGAACTGTTTGCATGTACAGATTCTAAATGTTTCCCAGCACCTGTTCAGCCCTATTCAGTGGGAGAGAGAGCTAGCACCTAACTGGTTCCTTCCTTCCTTCCCTGAGCCACATTTTTCCCAGTTCATCTGGGTTGCCTTACTGAGTTCTCTGCCATATGCCTGCAAATTGAGAAAAAAATACGCTGAATTACATATGTAGCAATACCGATCTCAATTATTTAAAATGATAAAAGTTAGCATTTATTGAATGCTAAGTATGTGGCAAAGTGCTTAGCTTTTTACTTACATTATATCATTTTGTCCAGATAAGATTTTATGATTTTGTTAAAATAATCATCTCTTATTTTCAGATGAATAATAGGCATAGAAAGATCTAGTGTATGAATAAAAACAATAAAGGCTTATTTGAAATAAATTGTCTCTTTAAATGTCAGAACTAGGAAATGAAAGCTGATTTGTAATGTTACAGTAAAGAGCTACAAAGGCATTAGAAATACACAGATAATAAAAGTGATATGATTACAGTTACAATAGAATAGAAATAAAGAGGTTACCAGACTTCTTTATTTATGACAAAATTAGTTTTGAGGAGATCATGGAATGAGAGAGAGTTTAACTCCAAAACCACTCCTATCTCCTAGTCTAGCATTCTTCCTAGTTATACACACACACACACACACACACACACACACACACACACACATATATATATTTGAGATGGAGTTTTCTCTGTCCCCAGGTTGGAGCACAGTGGTGCAGTCTTGGCTCACTGCAACCTCCGCCTCCAAGTTCAAATGATTCTCCTGTCTTGGCCTCCCAAGTAACTGTGATTACAGGTGCCTGCCACTGCACCTGGCTAACTTTTGTATTTTTAGTAGAGACAGGTTTCACCATATTGGTCAGGCTAGTCTCCAAATTCCTGACTTCAGGTGATCCACCTGCCTTGGCCTCGGAAAGTGCTGGGATTACAGGTGTGAGCCACAGCACCTAGCTACTGTTATATATTACACTGCTTTGTAGTCAACCTATACTAGTCAGTTAGTATTTTAAAATTGTGAATAAAAGATTTTTTTTTTTAATGTCCCATTTCCTCAGGTAGATCCAGATGCTGTCTCAGGAATCCTCCCAGGTTTCTTCCAGCCAACACTTCCTAACACTCCCACCTATCCTCTACCAGTTTCATGAGCTAGGATGGACCCACCCAGGCTACAGAGTTATCTTGCAGAAGATATATATCTGCATCATGAAACAATTCTAAACTGTGGAGCATTGGTGCATGCTATGATTTCCTTGGGAAACCAATTTCCTCACATACCATCTATGCATGCGAAACAGTTATGTGGACTAAAGCCACAGTCACTGGCCAAGACTTACCATCTACAATGTGGTAGTTTGTCACTACAGGTAAACAGAGAGCAGTCCTAGAGAATCAGCTGCTATCTGGGAGACCTGTCTTAGATAGTTTTTGAGAAAGAATATTGCACACAGTTCATTGTTAGATGAGGAGCACACTTTTAACACTGTAGAATCAGTTACTAGACGTTACGGGTTGAATTGTGTCCCCTCACACTTCAAAAATTCATGTCTTCATTACGTAGTATTTTGTTTGTATGGATATTTCAGAATAAATGATTCTGCTCAACTTAGTAAATAATTTTTTCAATATAGGTGTTAATTCTTGGCTTTATTCTATTGGCCATGTTATTTCACAAGACAACAGAGTAGTTAACAGCTTATAGGGAGGGGAGGGGAGGGGAAGGGAGGAATCATACAAACCTGAGTACAAACCTTTCCTCTGCCATTCACTAACTTTGTGAACCTGAATAAAAGTATTTAACTTTTAAGATGTGTTTTCATCACCTGTATACAAGTTATTTATTTATTTCACAAATATCTGTTAAATGCCTATGACTTTACTATATTTCTATGAATATTAATAAAAGAATGAAAGTCAAGTGATTAGTTGGTACTTAGCCCTTGATAAACATTTCCTGTCACTGCGTTCAACTCTCTATTTTAGAACAAAAACAATTGAACATGAGACAATTTTGTGCTGTCAGTCTTTCTTCACTATGTGGTGCATTGCTGCTGAAAAGCAAACTGTAAATGTTTAAAAATTTTTCAAAGTTCTGACATTTGTATTCAGAATGTAACTGTATTTGAGAATAGGCCCTTTAGAGAAGTAATTAAAGCTACATGAGGTCAACCTTGCTGACATGCTGACATCCTGATCCGAGGCTTCGAACCTCCAGAACTAGGAGGAGATAAATTTCTATTGTTTAAGCTGCAATCTGTGGTACTTTATTTTGACTGTCCTAGTAACATACCAGGTAATTTTAGTGGGGCTGATCTCTGTGTCACAACACCTTGCGAACATTTAAAGAGGGAATTCCTGAAGTACTGGTGGGCAAAAGGGCCATAGGATCCCCTGTCTTAGTCAGTAAATTTTGGAATGTGAGAGGTCATTTGGGGACTTGGGGGGAAGAGTGTGAGAGGAGTGAGGGATGAAAGACAGCAAATATGGTGCAGTGTATACTGTTCAGGTGATGGGTGCACCAGGCTCTCACAAATCTCCACTAAAGAACTTACTCATATAACCAAATATCACCTGTACCCCAATAAGTTATGGAAAACTAAATTAAATTAAAATTAAAATTAGGCTGGGCACGGTGGCTCATGCCTGTAATCCTAGCACTTTGGGAGGTCGAGGTGGGCAGATCACGAGGTCAGGAGATCAAGACCATCCTGGCTAACATGGTAAAACCCCGTCTCTACTAAAAATACAAAAAATTAGCCGGGAGTAGTGGCGGGTACCTGTAGTCCCAGGTACTCAGGAGGCTGAGGCAGGAGAATGACTTGAACCCGGGAGGCGGAGCTTGCAGTGAGCCGAGATTGCACCACTGTACTCCAGCCTAGGCAACAGAGCGAGACTCTATCTCAAAAAAAAAAAAAAAAATTTCTTGAGACTTTTTTGTAGCTAACATACAGTTAGGTTAATTTGGTTTGTAGTACAGATTAAGTCTGATGTTTCTTTGCTGATTTTCTGTTTGGATGACGCCTAATGCTAAAAGTAAGGGGTTGAAGTCTCGAGCTATTAGTATATTAGGGTCTATTGCTCTCTTTAGCTCTAGTAATATTTATTTTATATATCTGTGTGCTATAGTGTTCGGTGCATATATACCTATAATTGTTATATCCTCTTGCTGAGTTGACCCCTTTATCATTATTTAATTACCTTCCTTGTTTGTTTTTATATTTTTTGTCTTGAAATCTATTTTGTCTGATATAAGTATATCTACTTCTGCTAATTTTGAGTTTGCATTGGCATGAAGTATCTTTTTCCATTTCTTTATTCTCAATCTATGTGTGTCTTTACAGGTTAAGTGTGTTTCTTATAGATAAGAGATCATTGTATCTTGTTTTTTATTCATTCAGCCACTTTATATCTTTTGTTTGGAATTTTTAGTCCATTTATATTCAATGTTATTATGGATAAGTAAAGACTTACTTTTGCCATTTTGCCATTTTGTTATCAGTTTTCTGGTTGTTTTGTAATTTCTTTCTTTTTTTCCTGTCCTCCTTTTTGTGAAGGTACTTTTCTCTGGTGGTATGTTTTAGTTTCTTTCTTTTTAATTTTTTTTTCTATCCATTGTAAGTTTTTTTATTTGAGGTTATCATGGGGCTTGCCTGTAACATCTTATAAACAATTATTTTAAACTGATAATAACACTGATTGCAAAATCAAACAAATTAACAAATAAGGAAAGAGAGAACTGATAAAATCTCTACACTTGGTGCATCCTTCACTTCTAAACTTTTTGTTGTTTCTATTTATATCTCCTTATATGCCTATATCGTTACAAATTGTTGTAGTTATTATTCTTGAAAGTTTCATCTTTTAATCTTTCTACTCAAGGTATGAGTAGTTTTCTCACCACAATTACAGTGTTATAATAGTCTATGTTTATCTGTGTACTCACTGTTACTAGTGAGTTTTGTACCTTTAGATTATTTCTTATGGCTTGTTAACATCCTTTTCTTTCAGATTGAAGAACTCCCTTTAGAATTTCATGAAGGACAGGTTTGGTGTTGTTGAAATCCCTCAACTTTTGATTAGTAAAATTTGTATTTCTCTTTCATGTTTGAAGGATATTTTCACTGGATATACTATTCTAGGATAAAAACTTATTTCCCTCAACACTTTAAATATGTCATGTGACTCTCATCCTGTAAATTTTCCACTGGGAAGTCTAGTGCAAGACATACTGGAGCTCCTTTGTACGTTATTTATTTCCTTTCTCTTGCTTCTTTTATACTTGACACTTGGGAGTTTAATTGTTAAATGCCTTGAGGAAATCTTCTTTGGGTTAAATCTGCTTTGTGTTCTATAACCCTCCTGTACTTGAATATTTCTTGATATCTTTCTCTAGCTTTGGAGCATTTTCTGTCGTATTCCCTCTGAATAAACTTTTCCCAGATCTCTCTCACGCCCTCCTCTTTATGGCCAATAATGTGTAAATTTGCTGTTCTGAGACTATTTTCTAGATCTTGTAGGCTGCTTCATTTTTTTGTATATACTTTTTTCTTTAGTGTCCTTTGGGTATTTATTTTCAAATAGCCTGTCTTCATGTTCACTATTGTTTTCCCTCTGCTTGACCAGTTCTGTTGTTGAGAGACTGTGATGCATTCTTCATTGTGTCAGCTGGATTTCTGTGACTCTTGCAGGCTCATAAGGGTACTATCTTGGTGATCTTGGGTAAGATCTGGGAGAATTTCTTAGATTACTAAGCAGAGACTTTTGTTTCTTTTACTTTCCCCCAAATGAACAGGATGTCCCTCTCCATGGAGAGCTGCCTGGAGCTGAGAGGGGTGTGACGGACCTGAAGCCAGCATAGCATCAGGTCTGACCCAAGGCTCAAGGTGACCACTGCCTGGTTTCTGCTGGTGTTTATTCAAAGCCCAAGGGCTCTCCAGTCAGCAGGTGGTGAATCTAGCCAGGAGGCCACTTGGTGCTTTACTCCTCTGTGGTCGAGCTGGTACCTAATGTGCAAGACAAAGTCACCTTTACTCTTTTGTCTCCTTTTAAAAGCAGGAGTATCTTCTCATGTCCACCAGAGCTGGGAATGCAGTGGGTAACACTTAAAGCCAGCACAACCCTGGATCTCACCCAAGACTCACAGTGAAAACTTCCTGGGTACTATTAATTCTTATTCATGGCCCAAGTTCTCTTAGTTAGTAGGTGATGAATCTTGCCATGATTTGGTTATTCCATTCAAGGCAGCATGTTCCATTCTGGCCCAGTGTGTGTGTAGAAATGTCAACTGGGAGCTGGGGCCTGGAACAGGGGCCCCAGGACTCTGCCTAGTGCCCTATTACACTATGGCTGAATTGGTATCCTAGTTGCAAAACAAAGTTCTCTTTTTTTTTCCCCTCTCCTTCTGAGCTGTGAGCTGTGCTGTCTGGGGTAAGGGGCATGGGAGACACAAGCACTCCCTTGGATTCTCCAGCTGGTACTTCTCTAGGTCATGTGCACTCAGAATCCACTGGTTCAAGCCCAGCACGACAAAAAAAAAAAAAAAAAAAACTTGCTCAGAAATTGCAGTCGTTGTGGCATAGACTGCTTTTCAAGTTTATTTATGACCCTGGAGCACTTTACCCTGAAGTGGTGGTAACCAGAACTCAGGTTCTGACCGTGGGGTTGGTGACTCCCTTCTGGCTAAGGCTAGTCTAAACTCTCCCTCTGGAGGCACTGGCTGAATTCTCTCTCATGTTGCTTTTCACTTCACAGGGCAGCACTGAGTTCTAGTACAAAGTTCTGCAATCACTCTGCTCTACCTATCTTGCATACACACAGATTCTCTTTCTGCAACACATGGCCACCTTCAGGGGTATAGGGGACAGGTTGTGTCATCCATTCAAGACTCTCTTTCCTACACTGTCTTCAGTGCTTCTTTCTTTGCTTTGAGGTTAAAACTAGATATCACTATGATTGCTCACTTCATTTTTGGTTCTTATTAAGGTTCTTTCTTGTGTGGAGAGTTGTTCAATTTGGTGTTCCTGCAGGGTGGATGACCACTGGAGACTTGTATTTGGCCATCTTGCTTTGCCTCCTCCTGTTTATTTACATCTGGAAAGAACTCCTCCATCCTATCTCTTTCACTTCATACATAATAAAATAGTTTTAGGATTACAATAAAATTATTATATAAATATTTAATAGGCTCTAAAAAAATACAGATGGAGTCTCACTGTGTTACTCAAGCTGGTCTTGAACTCCTGGCCTCAAGCAATTCTATTGTCTTAGCTGTCTGAGTAACTAGAATTACAAGCATGAGCCACCATGCCAGGCTATTTTTCCTTCTTGCTTAAAATTCTTTATTGTATTCTTAGAACTAATGTATGATTTTGAACACACACAAAATTTATTTATCTGAAGATAAATCCAGGTGAATTTGATATAATTTTAAATGACTTTTAGAATTATTACAATAAAAAAGTTAATTTACATAATATTGTTATTTCTCACAAAATTTCAGTTTTCTGCCTTAGAGATGAGACGTAGCTTACCCAAGCTCACACAGGCAGTAAGTAGTAGCTGAGATCCAAACTACCTTGAGTGATGCATAGCATAAGCTGTAGCCGTTCAACATTCAAACACCAGATGTTACCCTGAGGTATATAAATAATATTCCTTTAAAAAAATTGGCAAAGAAATAAGGGACCAACACAATATATGTTATTGGAGAGTATGATCACTTTTGGACATTGAGATCTGCAATTTTCAGTGAAAACTGAGTAGCTGTGTGATGGGGCTGGGGCTTTCAGAAAACAGTAGATCTGAAGGAAAAGGGAAAAGTTAGTGCATTTTATTATTTAAAATATGTATAGAACCAAACTGCACTATTAAAGTGACAATTTCAGAAACATGGTGAGTCAGCAGTCATCAGTGAAACTTAGATTAGAAATGGAAAGTTCATACTTGGGCCTTACCTGTGATTTATTTGCAAACCAAGACTCAGGAAGTGGGATTGATATTTGAAGCATTTCCCTTCCTTCTTTATAACACTATTTACAAAGCTGCAATGGCAAAATGTTCTTCAAAACCCGGTGAAATGTGAAGTTTGGCCAGTTTGCTTTTTACAGGCTAAGGATTTTACTTTGGTCTATATGTCATTGTGCTTTATTTATGAATCCATTTTTATAAGGTAAGCGCTATTTTCATATCTTTGAACTAAAATATCCTTTGTTAAAATTTTGAAAGGAAATAGACTATATTTATTCCACGATTACAACATTCTGGATTAAGTTTTATAATAAATAAATCCTTTCTTGAAGTGTCTGACAAGGGTAGAGGCTAGATGAATTTGTTTTTGCAGGCATAATACTTCGTCAATATAGGCCTATTGTTTCCATGGACTTTAAGAAATAGTGACTATTTAAATACCTAAGATATTGTGAAACAATTGCCAATATTTTGGAAATAGGGAGATTCAAAACAGTGTAGTGTGTCTACAATAAATTTAATGAAAACCATTCAATATCTCTCCCCACTACATGGAAGTTCAGTTGTAACTTAGATACTAATTTTGATCATTGTAAATGTATTCACAGCTTCTACCAGTATCAATCCTTCCAAATAATATGTTAACATAATTAGCATACAGCTTCTGAAACTATTCATTTGCTTTGAGTTTCATCACAGTCCTAAAGAGCAAACTAACCATTAACTGCTGATATTGGCTAAATCTTTAGTGACTTAGATGCATGGTATAAATGATACTTGAAATTAGCACTATTAATTAGGAAAGAGAAAACTTGTGTTTTTATTCTTTAGTTGAAAGGTATTATTGGCCTATCTGGCGTTTAACTGACAACATTGTAATTTTAAATTTTGTATTAATAAGCTATTTTATGTGTGTAAAAATAAAACTCCCTTTTATTGTTATCAAAATTGCTAGAAGCTTAATATCCAGATATGTCATAATTCACTAGCAATGAATTTTCATACAGACAAAAAACAACAAAGCAATATATCATAAAAACTTTTTTCTTTATCAGCACATGTATATTCTTATAAAATAAATACACTCGAGTTTTGCATAATTTGTTTTTTCATTTTCCACAAGATATTCTCTGATTTTCATAATTTACTTATATTTATGCTGGCAGGAAGTGTGCTTCCTGCAGTTTTGTAGCAATTTGCCTTACTCAAATTTCAGGCATGGTTATTTACTTTATTAGCTTTTCTGAGAATATACTCCTTAAAGTTGGATTTTAAGATATCCAAATCTTTTAAATCATATTATTAAGGCTTATCATTTATTGAAATTATACACAGTAGGATACTTAAGCATACTTTTCACATATAAAATAATTATATTTTATGTGAGTTCTTTATCTCCTTAATCCTTTTCCCTCCTATTTTCATATAATAAAATAATTATTTAAAAATGTTTTAATAACTGTTCTGAGATATATCTTAACCTGCTTTATATTAAAATAACCTATTCAAGGACAGAATACAGATACAGATATTCATCATGTATCCACATTTTCTGTATAATCAAATACTTGTTGGCTGACTGAATGAACAAATTAATTCCTGACTGACCTGATTTATTATATTCAGGTTTAAACTTAGTATATTTAACCTTTTGAAATTTTAATAGCAAATTTATTAATTATAAAAAAATTCAGAAGAGATTGGATATTCATGGGAAAAATGAATGTATACTGAGTGAAAATATTTATATTTATTGAAAACTGTGGACCCATCTTAGAGTTTACCATATTTATTTGATTTTTACTAAAATGATTATTGAGATTTGTATAAGAGAGAGAATGTTGTACCATGCAGTCAGTTTCTCTTGCCAGAACCTGAGATGCATCTTAGCACCCTGTATTTATTTCATTACACAAGCTCAGCTTTCACTTCTAGAGAATAGGTTTAACAATACCATCCTCTAAATATTTAAACATTTCTAATATTTATTGTCCTCCACATGCCCTAGGCCTAGTTTAAATTTCATTATTTTTCACTCAGAATATTAAAAGTCTTTGTACTATTCTCTCTTTCTTTGGTCTTATCTTTCAATAAACCTGTATTCCATATCAGCATGACTTTTCAAAATATATCTAACCTTTATTCACTTAGTTGAAATTCTTCATTCACACTCTAATACCCACAGAATGATATCTTACTTCCTTAACATTATATGCAAGACCTTTATATACTTGCTCAGCCTTATCTTCCAGTATTCTCTGCTTTCAATAAATGATTTGTAGTTACTTGGTTACTTGAACCCATTGTGTAATTTCATGTATCTATTCACTTTTCCCCACTATCTAGGATTGTTTATCCCTTAGTATCTACCTGGAAACTTGTTACTCATGGTTTAAAATTCAGTGCAAGTAAGGTGTAACTTCTTGAATGGTGAAAGGAGTACCTTAGCAAATTCTTCTCCAAGAGCAACAATATAAAGGCCCCAATTCCCCATACCAATCATTTCAGAACTCTGAAAATTAACCAAAGGCATAAAAGAAATTGAAAAACATTTATGGGAAAGTAACCACTGAATCTTGGTAAGAACAATGGGATGCATGTTGTTTTAATGTGCACCTCGACAACTCTATCAGGGCTCATCCGCTCAGAAGTCCCATGGAGAACATCCACACCCAGTGAAGAGCAGTTGGTGGCAAATGATTGGAGAAAGTTGATGTCTCAGTTGATTAAGTCTCTGATGCTGGGGCAAGAAGATACCAGGCAAAAACTTAATAGAGGGATTTAGGGAATGAGAGAGTCACAGAGGAATTTGAAAAGTTTCTGGTAATCTGGAAGGCTAAGTTCATGTGCAGGGATGCACACACGATCAAGGCTGCAGGTATACTTAGGGAAGAATGAAGAGGCTCCCAGTTGTTACTTATACCTGCTGGACCATGAGACACTTTACAAAGAAAGAAAGAAAGAAAGAAAGAAAGAAAGAAAGGAAAGAAGGAAGGAAGGAAGGAAGGAAGGAAGGAAGGAAGGAAGGAAGGAAGGAAGGAAGATATTAAAATTAAGAGAATGAAAAGAATATGCCATGTATATGGTAACCACAACAGAGCTGGGATGACTTTAGTAATATCATAAAAAATAGACTTTAAGATAAAGAGAAACAAAGAGAGACATTTTCTAATAATAAATGTGTCAGTTCATCAGGAAAGTTCAGCATTTATAAAACATTCACCCCACACATGAAGGAAAGATTGACAGAATTAAAGGGAGAAATAGACAATTCATCAATAGTAGTTACAGACATCAATACACCATTCTCAATAATTAAGAGAACAACCAGTCAGAAGATGAGCCTGAATATGGAATATGTGAAGAGCACTCACTGTCCCAGAGCTAGACCAAGTTTACATCCATTGAACAATTTACTCAGTAATAACAGAATATACTGTTGTCAAGTGCACATGAAATATTGTCAAGAGACCATAAAATGTGTCAAGAAGTTTTAAAGAACTTAAACAATCCAAGCATATTCTTTGACTAAAATAGAATTAATCAAATGTAAATTAAACAACAGAATGAAATTGAAAGTGAATACCAGAAGGAAATTTGGAAAATCTACAAATATTTGGAAATTAAACAACACCTGCCATGTAACATCATTTTGAAAGTTAAATAAATATGTACATAAAATATCTTACAGATTTTAGGTGCCCCAGTTATTTTCTCATTAATTAATTCATTCTACAAACATTTATTCAGTGTCCACTTTTTTGCCAGATATTGTGCTAAGAATTGGAAATACAATGAAATAAAAAAGATACAGTGCCCAATATAATAAATCTTACATTACAATGGAAAAATAGTAAAATTACATCCAAAATTGAATTCTTAGAAGTAGTATTGTATTAATCTGTTTTCACACTGCTGATAAAGACATACCTGAGACTGGGTGACTTATAAAGAAAAAGAGGTTTAATGAACTCACAGTGCCATGTGGCCAAGGAGGCCTCACAATTATGCCAAAAGATGAAACACACATCTTACATAGCGGCAGGAAAGACGGAAATGACAACCAAGTGAAAGGGGTTTCCCCTTTTAGAACCATTAGATTTCATGAGACTTCTTCACTACCATAAGAACAGTATGGGGGAAGCCACCCCCATGATCCAGTTAGCTCCCACTGGGTCCCTCTCACAACAAGTGGGAATTATGGGAGGTACAATTCAAGATGAGATTTGGGTGAGAACATACCCAAACCATATCATTCTGCCCATGACCTCCCAAATCTCATGTCCTCACATTTCAAACCAATCATGCCTTCCCAGCAGTCCCCCAGATTCTTAACTCTTTCCATCATTAATTCAAAAGTCTACAGTCCAAAGTCTCATTTGTGACAAGGCACGTCCCTTCTGCCTATAAGACTGTAAAATCAAATGCAAGTTAGTTACTTCCTACATATAACGTGGGTTCAGGATGTGGGTAAATATAGCCATTTCAAATGGGAGAAAGTGGCTCAAACAAAGGGCCTACAGGCCCCATGCAAGTCCAAAATTCAGTGAGGCCATCAAATCTTAAAACTCTAAAGTGATCTGCTTTGACCCTGAGTCTCACATTCAGGTCAAGCTGATGTAAGAGGTAGGTTCCCGTGGTCTCGGGCAGCTCTGCCCCTATGACTTTGCAGGGTATAGCCTCCTTCCTGCTGCTTTCACAGGCTGGCATTGAGGGACTATGGCTTTTCCAGGCTCGTGATATAAGCTGTCCACAGATCTACCATTCTGGGGTCTGGAGGGTGATGGCCCTATTCTCACAGCTCCACTAGGCAGTACCCAAGTGGGGACTCTGTGTGGGGGCTCCAAGCTCACATTTCCCTTCTGCGCTGTCCTAGCAAAGATTCTCCGTAAGTGTTCTGACCCCGCAGCAAACTTCTTCCTGGACATTCAGGCATTTCCATATATCCTCTGAAATCTGGATGGAGGTTACCAAACCTCAGTTCTTGACTTCTGTGCACCTGCAGGCCCAACACCACGTGGAAGCTGCCAAGGCTTGGGGCTTGCACCCTCTGAAGACATGGCCTGAGCTGTAACTTGGTCTCTTTTAGCCATGTAGTGGCTGGGATCCAGGGCATCAAATCCCTAGGTTGCACACAGCAGGGGGACCCTGGGCCCAGATCACAAAACTATTTTTTCCTCCTAGGTCTTCTAGCCTGTGATGGGAGAGGTTGCTTGTGAAGACCTCTAACATGCCCTGAACACATTTTCTTGGTGATTGATATTTGGATCCTCATTATTTATGCAAGTTTCTGCAACCTGCTTGGATTTCTCCTCAGAAAATGGAATTTTCTTTTCTGTTGCAATGTCAAGCTGCAAATTTTCCTAACTTTTATGCTCTCCTTCTCTTATAAAACTGAATACCTTTAACAGCACCCATGCCACCTCTTGAATTCTTTGCTGCTTAGAAATTTCTTTCACCAGATTCCCTAAATCATCTCCTTCAAATTCAAAGTTCCTCAAATATCTAGGGCAGGGGCAAACTGCCACCAGTTTCTTTGCCAAAACATAATAAGAGTAACATTTACTCCAGTTCCCACGAAGTTCCTCATCTCCATCTGAGACCACCTTAGCCTGGACTTTGTTGTCCATATCACTATCAGCAGTTTGGACAAGCCATTCAACAAGTCTCTAGGAAGTTCCAAACTTTCCCACATTTTAAGCCTTCCAAACTGTTGCAACCTCTGCCTGTTACCCGGTTCCAAAGTCCCTTCCAATTTTTGGGTAGCTTTACAGCAGCACCCCACTCTACCTATGAGTACCCCACTCGATCTACAATCCAAGATGAGATATGGGTGGGAACACCGCCAAACCATATCAAGTATATTTTCAGAAGTTTTCAAGGAAGAACATAGAAATAACACAAAATGCATAGAAGTAGGCAAAGAGTAAATTAAAATTTCTTAGAGGAAACTGAGATCTGAGGAATGAGGTAAGTGTGGATAATTGGAGAAATGGCAAGAAACAAAACGAAACAAAACAATTCAGATATAGAGAATGAGATAAATGGGGGAATTCTGCCAGAAACAAGTATGGCACATTCAGGAATTGAATTCATAGTGCATGCTGCATATGTGAGGTGATGGGGATAGTGTAGAAGATGAGACTATATAATATCGATTCTCTAGAGTTTTACAAGATATGTTAAGGAGTTTGAATTTTATTGTAATAGCGAAAGGAATCTTTGGAAATTCTAAGCAGCAGAATAATAATAGATCTGCATGCTAAAGAATCATGTTAACTACTTTTTAGAGGGTATGTGAGAAACGTGCAAGATCAGAGGCAATCATGAGGCTAGTGTGAGTAAACCAGGTGACAGCTAACAGCAACGGTATGTTGGAATTGGCTCTTCTTGGTTTGTAAAATATGATTGTTAAATTGTTTAATTTCAATTCCGTTCAAAGTGAGACATTCACCTGGTGCTATCTTTTAGGACAAAATCGGATATACGCATCCAGAGCTTAGAAAAAAAGAGGTGAAGAAGAGAAAGTGAATAGATGCTAACTGAAGATATGGGAGTAAATGAGATCACCAAGGAAGTGTATGTAAGGTGAAAAAGAGAAGAAAATATACTAAGAAACCAAAGCATTCAAGGAATTGTCACATCAATAAGTTAGAGAAGTTTTGCTTAGAAAACTAGGAGGGCAATCATGAGGAAGTCATTTCAAAGAAAGGTTTTAAGAAGGAGCAAGGGGTGGGGTGCGGTGGCTTACTCCTGTAATCCCAGCACTTTGGGAGGTTGAGGTAGGTGGATCGTGAGGTCAGGAGATCGAGACCATCCTGGCTAACACGGTGAAACTCCATCTCTACTAAAAAAATGCAAAAAAATTAGCCAGGCGTGGTGGCAGGTGCCTGTAGTCCCAGCTACTAGGGAGGCCGAGGCAGGAGAATGGTGGAAACCCAGGAGGGGGAGCTTGCAGTGAGCCGAGATTGGGCCACTGCCCTCCAGTCTGGGCGACAGAGTGACTCCATCTCAAAAAAAAAAAAAAAGAAGGAGCAAGGAATTGATGAATATTGCTGATTCAGTTACAAAAATTATTATCTATTTATGTAATTGCATAAATTAACTAGTATAATTAACTTATGATCTAATTAATTTGCCCCTTTATTCTCTCTCTTCCATTTACTCTTTTAACATTCACCCTCAATTCTTATAACCTTTGGCATTTCAGCATATTTATGGAAGTACTACTCTGATTATGTGTATATACCAGTTTGTGATAACACTTTTAAAATGAATAGTTATTTATACTTTAAATGTATGAATTATATACGTTGAACAATCTGTCCCTACAAAACACCGATTTTTTATTCAATTGTTAAGATTTATTTATTCATTTATATATTTTAATTTATAAAATTATTTTTATATGTATTGTTTACAACATGTTATGAAATCTGTATTCATTATGGCATGGCTAAATTGAGCTAGTTAATATATGCATTACCTCACATATTTATTATTTTGTAATGAGAACATTTAATATGTACTCTCTTAACAATTTTCAAGAATGCAATGCATTTTTAGTAACTATAGTCATCATGTTGTGTACTAAATCTCTTGAATCCATTTCTCATAAGTAGGTATTAGTGTTCTTTAACTAATCTTCCCAACCAACTCGCCTCTCTCCAAGTCACCATTGTATTCTCTACTTCTATAAGTTCAATTATTTTAAATTTTATATATAGATGAAATCATACAGTATTTGTCTTTCTGTCTCTGGCTTATTTCATTTAATTTAATGACCTCCAAGTTTGTCCATGTTGTCACAAACGACAGGATTTCTTTCCTTGCTAAGGAAGGCTGAACAGTATTCTATTGTATATGCATAATATGTGGTATATATATGTGTGTGTGCGTGATATATATGGTATATTGGTGAGATATATATATAAACACATCATATATATGGTATGTATACATATATGTGGTGTGTGTGTGTGTGTGTATGTATATACACATACCACATTTTCTTTATCCACTCATTCATTCATAAACACATAGGTCAATTCCATATCTTAGCTATTGTGAATAATGTGGCAATGAATGTAGCAGTGCACATACATCTTTGAGAGCTTGATTTCATTTTCTTTGGATGTATTACCAGTAGTAGGATTGCTGGATCATATGCTAGTTTCTTTTTTTTTTCTTTTTTGAGATGGAGTCTTGCACTGTCACCCAGGCTGAAGTGCAATAGCATGATCTCGGCACACTGCAACCTCCGTCTCCTGGGTTCAAGTGATTCATCTGCCTCAGCCTCCCAAGTAGCTGGAATTATAGGTGTCTGCCACCACGCCTGGCTAATTTTTGTATTTTTAGTAGTGATGGGGTTTCACCATGTTGGTCAGGGGGTCTTGAACGCTTGACCTCAGGTGATCCACTCACTTCGGCCTCCCAAAGTGCTGGGATTACAGACACGAGATAATTTCATTTTTATTTTTTTGAGTAATCTCCATATTGTTTTCCATAATGGTTGTACTAATTTACATTTTTATCAACAGTAGGCAAGGGTTCCCTCTTTTCCACATCATTGCTAACACTTGTTATTGTCTGTCTTTTCAATAATAGCCATCCTAATAGGTGTGAGGTGATATCTCTTTGTGGATTTAATTTGCATTTCTCTGATGATTAGTGATTTTGAGCATTTTTTTCGTATACCTGTTGGGTTGTGTGTCTTCTTTTGTGAAATGTCTAGTCAGAATCTTTCCCTATTTTTCAATTGGGTTATTTGTTAAATACTATTGAGTTGCTTGAATTTCTCATATAATTTTTGATATTAAACCTTTGTCAATTGGATGCATTCAAATATTTCTCTCATTCTGTAGGTGGTGTCTTCATGTTATTGATTGTTACTTTGGTTGTGCCAAAGCTTTTAGTTTGATAAAGTCAATTCATCTGTTTTGCTTTTGTCACTTGTGCTTTTGAGTTCATATCTAAAAAAAATCATTGCCCATGAACCAAGGTCATGGAGCTTTTCCTGTTTTCTTCTAGTAGATTTATAATTACATGTTTTACATTTAAGACTTTAATTCCTTTTGAGTTGATTTTTTGTGAATGGTGTGAGGTAAGGGTCTACTTTTAGTCTTCCACATGTGGACATTTAGTTGTCCCAGAACCAATGGAGAAAAACAAGCTGTCCTTTCCCCATTATTTCTTTTGGCAACTTTATCAAAATTAATTGATTGTAAAGGCATAGATTTATTTCTGGGCTCCCTATTCTGTTCCATTGGTCTCTGTGTTTGTTTATAGGCAAATATCATGCTATTTTGATTACTGTAGCTTTGTAATATTATTTGATTTTGTTTTTGTTTTTTGAAGAAGAGTCTCGCTCCATCACCAGGCTGCAGTGCAGTGGTGCCATCTCAGCTCACTGCAACCTCTGCCTCCTGGGTTCAGGAGATTCTCGTGCCTCAGCCTCTGGAGTAGCTGGAATTACAGGCATGCACCACCAGGCCCAGCTAATTTTTTGTATTCTTAGTAGATATGGGGTTTCACTTTGTTGGCAAGGCTAGTCTCCAACTCCTGGCCTCCAGAGATCCACCTTCCTCCACCCCACAAAGAGTTGGGTTTACAAGCGTGAGTCACTGCACCCAGCCTATAATATAATTTGAAATCAGAAAATGTGATACCTCCAAATCTCTTTTTCTCAAGATTGCTTTGGCTCTTCAGGGTCTTTCTGGTTCCATATACATTTTAGAAATTTAAAAAAATTCAATGTAAAAAGCCATTAAAAGTTTGTATAAATTTTGTAAACCTGTAGGTTGCTTTCAGTAGTATGACCATTTTAACATTAATTATTCCAATTCAAGATCATAAAATATATTTCCATTAATTCATTTCTTCTTCTATTTATTTATCAATGTTTTATTGTTTTCAGTGTATAAAACTTTCACCTTCTTGGTTAAATTTATTCCTAAATATTTTCTATTTTGCCACTATTGGAAATTGATTAAAAAAATTTTTTTGGATACTTTGTTATTAATGTATAAAAATGTTACTAATTTTTTTCATGTTTTATTTTATTTTTATTTTGCGGGTATATGTATATGTGTGTGTGTGTATATATATATGTATGGGTTACATGAGATGTTTTGATACAGGCATGCAATGCGTAATATTCACATCACTTAAAATGGGGTATCCACCCTTTGAAGCATTTATTTTTTGTTTTACAAACAATCCAATTATACTCTTAGTTGTTTGAAAATCTACAATTAAATTATCATTGACTATAGCCACCCTGTTATGCTATGAAATGCTAGGTCCTATTCATTTTTTCTATTTTTTTTTTAGCCTATTAACCATCTCCACCTCCCCTCAACACATGCCCTGCCACTACCCTTCCCAGCCTCTGGTAACTCTGGTAATAGAGCATCACTGAGTTTAATGCTCAAAATTGCTGTAATCTCCCTCTCCCAGTATCACAGAAATGCTCTCCACACCATGCCACTGCTGCCTGGGTGTGGGGGAGGGGTAGCATCAGTGAGTCAAGACTGTTTTTCCTACCTCTTCAATGCTTCTTTCAGTGATATGAAGTTGAAACCAGGTACTGTGATTGCTCATCTGACTTTTGTTTTTTGTAAATGTGAATTTTTGTGTGTAGATAGTGGTTAAATTGGTGTCTTTGTGGTGGGAACAGTTGGTAGAGCCTTCTAGTCCTGCATCTTGCTCCACCCCAAGTCTATATGTTCCTCTTCTATTTTGAAGAATCACTGAATTTGCTTATTAGTTATTGTGACAGTTTCTTGGTAGAATTTTTTAGTGATTTTTACATGTGAGATCATAATATCTGCAAACAGAAGCAATTTATTTCTTCCTTTCCAATCTTGATGTCTTTTATTTCTTTCTAATGATGAATTTCTTTGACTAGGTCTTTAAGTGCTATGCTTGAAGGTGCAAGATTGAGAATCCTTGTTGTGTTCCAGAGCCTATAGAAAAAGCTTACTACTTTTCATTATTGAATGCAATAATAGCTGTGGGTTTGTCATATAAGACCTTCATTGTGTTGAGATAAACTTCTTCTATACCTAATTTGTTGAGAGTTTTTGTCATGAAAGAATGTTGAACTTTGTTAAATGCTTTTTTGGCATCTATTGAGATTACTGTGCAATTTTTGTGCTTCATTCTGTTAACATGGTTTATCACATTTATAAATTTGCATTTGTTAAACTATGCTTGCATGCCTGGGATAAATCCCACTCAATCATGTTGAATAATCTATTTAATGGGCTGTTGGATTCCATTTGAGTTTTATTTTTGTGGTGTCCTTCTCTGTCCTAGATGTCATGGTAAAGCCAATCTTGTAAAATGAGTCCAACAGTATTTCAAAATGGTCTGAGAAGTATTCATATTAGTTATTCTATAAATGTTTGGTAAAAGTTTGCAGTTAAGCCATCAGGTCCTGTGCTCTCCTTTGAGGGAACAATTTTTATTATTGATTCACTCTCCTTACATGTTATTGACCTGTTTAGCTTTTCTGTTTCTTTTTGGTTCAGACATGACAGTATGTATCTAGAAATGTATCCATTTCCTCTAGGTTATCAAATTTGTTGGTATATAATTGTTCATAATAGTATTTTTTGATAATTTACATTATTGGGGTACTAGCTGTCATGTATTCTCTTTATTTCTGATTATATTTATTTGAGTTTTTTGTCTGTATTTCTAAGTTAGTGTAGCTAAAGGTTTGTCAGTTTTATTTTTTCAAAAAACCAATTGGGTTATATTAATCTTTTCTATTGATTTTCTAGTCTTCGTTTCACCTATTTTTGCTATAATCTTTATTTTGTCTTTCCTCTCCTGGCTTTAAGCTTAGATTTTTCTTCATTTACTAGTTCTCTGAGTTGTAATGTTAAGTTGTATATTTGGGAACTTTCCTCTTTTTTGTTGTAGACATTTATTGTTATAAACTTCCTTCTTAAATCAGCTTTGATTGCATCCCATAAGTTTTTTGTGTATGTTGTGTTTCCATTTTTATCGGTCTCAAGATGCTTTTTAATTTCCCTTTTAGTTTCTTCTTTAATCAATTGGTTGTTCAGGGGCATATTGTTTCATTTCCATGAATTTATAAATTTTCTAAAATTTAATCTATTATAGATTTATAGTTTCATACCATACTTGTCATAATTTCATTTGTCTTGAATTTGTTAAGGCTTGTTTTGTGACCTAAAATATAATCTATCTTGGTGAATGTTCTGTGTATAGAGGAAATAATCTGTATTCTGCTGCTGTTGGATGGGATGTTCTGTACATAGCTTAGATAAATTTGGTCTAAAGTGTAGTTGCTTATCTCTCTTTTTAGGTTGCTTTATATATTTAGGTGCTCTGATGTTGGGTGCACATATATTTATAATTGTTATATCCTCTTGGTGAGTTGAATACTTTATCATTATATAAAGATATTTTCTGTATTATTTTATAGTTTTTGACCTAAACATGTCAGTCAATTTTATCTAGAGTATCTATAGTTGTAGCTTCTTCTGCTCTCTTATGGTTTCCATTTACATAGAATATCTTTTACTATCCTTTCACTTTCGTGATATGTATTTCCCTACAAATCAAGTGACTCTTCTATAGGCATCATATTGTTGTGTCTTCTTTATTTTTTAATCCATTCAGCCACTTTATTTGCTTTGATTAGAGAACTTAATCCACTTACATTTAAGGTAATCATTGACTTGTAAGAACTTACTACTGACATTTTGCTAATTGCTTTGTGATTGTTTCATAGATTCATTGTTTTTTTCTTTCTCTATTGCTGTCTTCATTTGTAAATATATGTTTTTTTTTTTTCTAGTGGTATGTATTGGTTCCTTACTTCTTAGTATCTACTATACATTTTTGCACTGTGGTTACTATGAGTCTTATCACAAACACCCTATAGTTATAACAAGGTATTTAAAGCTGGTAACATTTTAACATTGAATACATAGAAAACTGACTTTTACTCCACCTTACCCACATTTAACATTTTTTGATGTCACAAGATCTTTCTTTTTATATTGCACAGTCCTTAACAAGTTATTATAGCTATAATTACTTTTATGGTTTTGTATTTTTATCTTCATAGTAAAGATATAAATGTAATAGAGTATTTTGAATTTGACAGCATACTTTTATCACTGAGTTTTATACTTTCATACGTTTTTTGTATTATTATTTAGCATCCTTTTCTTCAGCTTAAAAAACTCCCTTTAGGCCGGGTGCGGTGGCTCAAGCCTGTAATCCCAGCACTTTGGGAGGCCGAGACGGGCGGATCACGAGGTCAGGAGATCGAGACCATCCTGGCTAACCCGGTGAAACCCCGTCTCTACTAAAAAAATACAAAAAACTAGCTGGGTGAGATGGCGGGCGCCTGTAGTCCCAGCTACTGGGGAGGCTGAGGCAGGAGAATGGCGTAAACCTGGGAGGCGGAGCTTGCAGTGAGCTGAGATCCGGCCTCTGCCCTCCAGTCTGGGCGACCGAGCGAGACTCCGTCTCAAAAAAAAAAAAAAAAAAAAAAAAAATTCCTTTAGCATTTCTTGTAAGACAGGTCTGGTAGTGATTAACTCTCAGCTTTTGTTTATCAGCAAGTTTTTTTTTCTTTCTCTTTTATTTCTGAAGAATAGCTTTGCCAGGTGCAGTATTCCTGGTTGAAAGTTTTTTTTCTTCAGCACTTTGAATATATCTCCCACTCTCTCTTGGACTCTGAGGTCTTTGCTGAGCAATCTGCTGTTGGCTTTATGGTGACCCCCTCAGATGTTACTTTGTTTCCTTGCTCTTTATGGCTTCAGGATTTTCTCCTTATGCTTGACTTTGACAGTTTGTTTAAAATATTTCTTGGTGTAGTCTTGTTTTGATTGAATCTGATTAGATACTTTTACCCTTCCTGTATCTGGACATTTATATCTTTCTCCAAATGTAAAACGTTTTCTACTATTACTTATTTAAATAAACTTTCTACCCTTTCATCTTTTGCTTATCCTTCATGAATTATTATTTCTTGAAAATTTATTCTTTTGATGCTGACCTTTAAATCCTTCAAGATGTCTTTTTTAAATTCTCTTTTTCCTTCTGAGTATATATTTTAAATAACCTGTTTTCAAGTTCAGATCCTTTCTTCACTTTGATCAATTCTACTGTTGATGATCTCTATTTCTTTTCTATTTTGTTCATTGTATTTTCAGCTCCAGAATTTCCATTTGGTTTTAAAAAATAATTTTGATTTCTTATTCAATTTTTTTATGTTGATCATTTATTATTTTTCTGATTTCATTGAATTATCTCTGTATTTTCTTAATGTTTGTTGGGCTTTCTTGAAACAATTATTTTGAAGTTTTTATCTAGCAGTTTGTATATCTCCATTTCTACTGGGAGATTATTCTGCTCTTTTGGTGGTATTAGTATCCTTGGTTTGTCATGTATCATGTTGCCTTACACTGATCTTGGCACATTTGAAGATACAGGGGCTTATTCTACTCTTTGCAGACAGTTTGTGTGTGTGTGTGTGTGTGTGTGTGTGTGTGTGTGTGTGTGAAAAAGACCTTTACCAGTCACCTTGTCTAGAAATTCTTAGCAAGTTATTTGGTGTGATTCAGGGCTGGCTTGCTTATGGAGTCCTTAGGCAAACTGGCTTTGACACCTAGATTATCATATATAAAGGCCTGGTGTCTGGGTCTTGAAGTCTGGATTCACTGGAGTGGACTTTTTAATTGGGTTTGTGGGAATTGGCCTAAATATTGGGTCCACAAATCAGGCTTGCATCCTGTGCCCATGGGTACCAGCCTGAAGCCTGGTTTCACAGGTACTGAAGGTGCCTTGGCAATGGACTTGGTTTTTAGGGCCCCTTGGATAAAGCTAAATTCTGAGTCCACAGGACCTAGCCTGGACCCTGATTTGCCAGGGTAGTCTAGGAGCCCCAGTCTATGGGTTCCAGCATGGCACTGGTGTCTTTTTGGTGGGTCTGGACTTTAGGTATGTTAGAACAGGCTTGGGCCCTGGGGCCTCTGGAGCCTGGACCCATGGGCACTGGCCTCATGCCTGGGGTCAACTTGGTGCTGGAACTGGTTCAAAGACTGGGTATGTGGGTCTTGGTCTGGAGCCTATGATTGCAGGTGTTGACCTGGTGCCTGGAGCCATTGAGACTAGCCTGGAGCCTAGAGCCTTGGGGACCAGCCTGGAGTCTATGTCAGCGAGATCCCTGTTGGATGCGGGGTGTGCATGTCTAGGCCTAGAGGTTAGGTCTGGGAAAGCTGACCTGAATCCTGAGGACTTGGAGACAATCGTGAGACCTGAATACACAGGAGCAGTCATGAACCCTAGGTCTACTTGTCCAGTGCTGATATCTACAGTTACAGGCATGAACCCTGAGTCTGCTGGAGCACAGATTTCTAGGAGTCAACCTAGAGTATGAGATTGCATGGATCAACCTAGCAGTTGGCAGGCCTGGAGCCTGTGTCTTCGTGTGCCTGTCTGGTTTTTGAAAACAGAGGAACTATTTGTCTCTGAGGTGGGCCTTAAGACTGAGGCATAGGGCTGACCTTGTATTGAGTGGGCTTTGAGTATATATCCACAGGGGCTGGAGTGGAGGATGAGTGTACAGGTGCTGGTCTGATGACTAGGGCTGAAAGAGTTTGTTTCTTGCTAGGACAGGCTTAAAGGCTGGGGCCATTCTGGTGCTGGCGTGATTCATAGTCAGTGGCCACCTGGCAATAAAGACAGTCCAGATTTTAGGGTTTCTGGGTCCAGCTGAGTGCTGAGGGTTGTCTGGAGCCTCGGGCAACTGAGGTCAGAACTGCAGTGGGACCACCTAAAGACTGAATCTGCGACACAGTTCTGGAGCTGGGGCAGGCCTGGATTCTTAGCCCACTGGTACTGGTCAGGAGTCTGGGGCTATGGAGACCTGCCTCACACTGAGTTTTAATAGGGAAGGCCAGTTTTGAGATCCATGGCAATACCCATTAATCTCTTCTTTCTCCTTTGCTCACTCAGAGGCTATTTCTGTTCATGCTTTGTTGCCTATGATTGGATGAGGGGTAATAGAGGTAACAGGTAATATACACTCTTATTCTTACCCTCTTCAATCTTATTTATTATATCTGTGCTTCACTCAGGTGCTGTAATCTATCAACTTGTTTCCTTTGTGCTTGTGAAGGTATTTTTTGTATGAATAGTCATTCAAATTGAAGTTTCTAAGCGAGGACATGGGCTGAAGAATTCTATTCCACCATCCTGCTGATGAAATTCATTGATATTATTTGAATTTTTAATTTTCAAAAAAAGTTTAATTAATTTTTTTAACAGCCACAGCTAATTTCATATTGGTTAAATACAAAAAAATCTCCGTATTTTTTATGGTATCAGGGTCACACTATTTTATCAACTTAGGAAAGATATATAGAAACAATATTAATGGTTTATATTTTTATGAATTGCAGAGAAACCACTGTCATTGTATATAAATAATGCTAGTGTTCCTAGACTAGGTGATCTAGGTAAATCCTGGCATATCTCTTCCAATGCCCTCTCTCAGATTTTTTATTATTATGCTTGAGTCTAGGAAGTAGTGATTTCTTTGGCTTTGTGATTCTCCTTAATACATTTGGAAATAGTTGTTAAACAATATTTTTCCTTGTTTATCTTTTGTAGGCTCTCATAGGCTTTCTAATAAACCACCTTCTGCTTTGTGTTATAGGCAGAATTTGGGAAAGAAAGAAGTCTGACGAATATGAGATTGTTTCTCTTTGTAATATTTTCTACTATGTTTATACTGCAAATTATGCAGCTTTCTATAAGGTAGCAAAAAATACTACAGGCTGTGCATTCCTAATCTGAAAATTAAAAATGCAAATCTCACCTAAATCTAAAACATTTTGAGTGCCAACCTAACATCATTGCTTTCTGATGTTTCAATATACGCAAACTTTGTTTCATACACAAAATTATTTAAAAATATTTTATAAAATTACCTGCAGGCTATGTGTATGAGATGGATATGAAACACAAGTGAATTTTATATTTACACTTGGATCCCATCCACAGATATGTCATTATGTAAACAAAAACATTATAAGATTTAAAAATTAGAAATTTGAAACACTTCTGGTCCCAAGCATTTCAGACAGGGAATCTCAACCTTCTTTGGAATCTAACTATGGTTTTCCTCACTTTTAAGTTTCTAAGGTAATCACTATGCCTTCATAGCATTCAATGTATGTTCTCACACATTTTCTACCTCCAGTTTCATGACAACACTGGGGGAAAACAGAGATTACTGTAGTATTTTCACAGATTAGGTAGAGTTTCAAGGAGATTAAATGATATAGCTAGACAGTTTGGAAACAATAGCATAGTAGTTCCAAGTATTTGGCTTTTCAGTTAGGCACATATAGACCTGAATTATAGCTTCATCTCTTATAGGCTATGTGGTCTACCAGCAGATTATTTAAGATCTAAGTGTCCTTTGTTGTTTCAATAGAGAAATGGAGATAATCAACTTTATGAGTTTGTAGTGAAGATTAAGGGAGATAAAACATGTACTCAATTCATGTTCATTATCATTATTATCATCACTATCACACTTGTCTTTTGACACTCATTAATTCTGATGTGTCGGTTCTTACAGACCTGATTTTTCAAAGGGTTTGCCGTTAGACTCTCAGAGGAAAATATAGATGAATGCACATTTTCTCTATCTTCTTTTTCCACATTAACGATTTACTATGTTTTGGAATTTTCTTTGAAATTAAATAAAATGTGGCTTAAGATTTCTGTAATATTAATGTATAATATAATTGTTGGTGCTAATCAGGTTATTTTAAAGAAGCATAGGTCCATGAGTGCAGTTTTGGTTAATGTATTGTTTCAAATATGTAATTAATGAAATGCAGTGACACAAAGTATTTGACTTTTCAGTGATGCCATTATGACCTATAGATAACCTTTGCTTGAAATAAAGCTTATGAAGAAACAAATCTCTTCTGAGAACTTATGAATATTACCAAAGTATGGTATATGTGTTATAGTTTATTCATATCAATTGACAAGGACAATTAAGAAAGTATTTTTAAATGAATGGGGAGAGTCTCAACATAAAATCCTCAAAAATAGGAAAAGATAAAATCCTCTGCTTAGATGTAATGTTCAAAGTACTTCACAGGGTCCTTCATTAATTAATATTTAAACAAAAAAAGCTATTTGCATTATTATCAACTGAGAAATGTATTATGAAATGTCCAACTAATTTTATTTCCCATTTATAATAATGAAACTACAAACTTTTATTCTTTACTTAAATATATTGTTTTAACACTAGATTATTTTAGGTAGACTCAGACTCAATGTTTAACTGTAATAGAAGCTAATAGAGATTCTAAAAATGACACCCAGCATGCTCTTTTCCCCATAGAGTGAGTATTTACAAATAAGATGCTTCACTATTTGTTTTGTATTGCAACTCTAAATTGACGACACATTTCCTTTTGGAGTCATTATTCGAAGTCTCCTTAATTCCAAGCAAGTATAGAAAATGTGTATAAAATTTACAAGACAGTGTTAATTATTTTCTTAGGGCATATATGTATGTTTATAAACAGAACAAATCTGAAGGTGTACACAATGAACCTAATAGTAGAAGTTACCTTTTGGGAGTTTGCATACAGGGAAAGGAGAATCGGATGAGCAAAGTAGGATTCAAGGAAGACTTTAGGTGTACTTATATTTTCAATTTGAAAATGCAAATGGATTTAGGGGTGATTTCTATAATTATCATTAAGTAAATTTAATATGGGGCTAATGGTATAATTGAAGTATCAAGACATTACAGGTACAATTGTTTCTAGCTCATTATGAAAGAAAAGGGACTAAAGCAAGGGTCCTTCATCTTACTTCCATTAAGCCACACACTACCTTTGCATTGAATTCCTTTTCATAAGACATTTTAACCTTCACTATTTGTTGGTCTTCATAACAGCCTTAGATATCTGGGCTTAATATTTTAGCTATTTTATATAGGTGGGAGCTTAGAGAAAGGTGTGGAGGTTAATGCAACTCCATCTTGGATGCTAATCCACCATATTGGTTTCTGATTAACCCCTGTTGCAGGATGGCCTCTAAGATGTCCATTTTATCTATTTTTCCTTGTGTAAGAGCCTGTATGTACCATAATTCCAGGCCTTAAGTCAAAGTAACCTTGATGTTATCATACTACAATTGTACCACACATCCCTTCTGCACCATCTTTACCTATAGTATTTAAACCCTGGGTCTTGCAGAGTGATGCCACAGGGATCCACCATCTTGTCTCACTGCCGCCCAAGACACAGATGTAGCTTCTGTTCATAAATCCCTATTAAATCTTTCTTTCTAAGAAACTGGATTTGTCATCCTCTTTCTTCTGACTCTCTACTTACTTGGACTTTTTCCTTAGGTTTCATAGAACTGCCCACCACAAAACAAAATGTTATTTGACTTACTGGCAAAAGTTAGCCTATGCGTTATTTTGCTTAATTTCTGTTAAGTAACAATGTTCTTAAAAGCAGGAACTTTATTACCCAAATAAATTTATGAGTGGATGATCACACCTAGTAAAGTGCTTTGGAGAGAATAAGTGCTGAATAAATTCTTGCAACTGAATATATTGAATATATTGAACTGAATATTTAAAAAATAATTGGCTCCAGGCACAGTGGCTTGTACCTGTAATCCTAGCTATGAAGGCAGAGCTGAAAGGATTGCTTGAGACCAGGAGTTTGAGACTGGTCTGGGCAACATGGATATACCTCATCTTGAAAAAAATGCAAAAAAATATTGCCTGGCATGGTTATGTGTGCCTGTAGTCCCAACTATATGGGATTCTGATGCAGGAGGATTCATTGAGCTCAGGAGTTCAAGGCTGCAGTGAGCTTTGATTGCACCATTGCACTTCAGCCTAGGTGACAGAGTGATACCAGAAAGAAAAAAGGAAAAAGAAAAAGAAAAAAAACAAGAAAGAATGAAAGAACTGAAGCAAAGGAAAGGAAAGGAAAGGAAGGAAGGAAGGAAGGAAGGAAGGAAGGAAGGAAGGAAGGAAGGAAGGAAGGAAGGAAAAATAATTATATAAATGTGTCATTGAAGTATTTTTCCCTACTCATTAATCTATGAGAATAAAGACAAAAAAATCTTGTGCTGTCATCCTGCTTTAAATGTGGTACACATAGTTCAAGGTTGTTTGCACTAAAATGAAATTCAGAATGAATCACTTTCTTGACTGATTGTATTTTAGAGATGAAGAGCTGAGACCAAAAGTAAAAAAAAAACCAACTAATTTTAACAAAAAAGTTAAAAGTTTGTCTTATTTAGTGAACATTCAGGCCCTTTATTTGAGTTGCATTTGAACCTTCCAATAATCAAGTAAGGTAGTACTTTTATTTTCTTCCTGAATATGTGGATAGTAAGACAGCATATGGGGATAATAAGAGTAAGAGGAGTTTAATAAATTACTCAATGCTTTGACCTTTAGATCTGGGCAAAATCCCACTTCTTCAAAAGATTCTGCCTTTTCCTGACATCCTTAAAGATTTTTTCTGCTCCAGTCTGTCCTCTGACATTGCCCAGTTTATTTTTATTTTAACATTTTTTAACTAGCTACTCTCCTATTGCTTATTCAGTATCTGTCTCCATCTAGAAAATGTGTAAACTTTATAAGAGAAGTGAACTCTGCCTGCTTTGTTCACCTAAAGGAGTATTCTGCATGGAGTTTACACTGAGTAACTGTTTAATGAATGAATAAATATAAAAAAATTATTGTTTGGGGGTTTACTCATGCCTTTTCAAAGAAATAACTCCTTACAGGTGTGAAATTGTTTTCTCCAATGTAAAATTCCTTACCTTTAAACACAGCAGATCACTCTTATCTTACTCAGATGCTGTACTGTTTCAAATGCATCCATGAAAAACAACAATGAGAAAATACGCTCAATGTGAGCAACGTTAAGTATTTGATTAATATTTATCAAAATGGAGGTTATATTGGAAATAAAGTCAAAATATTATTTTACTCCTCAGTAAGCAATCAGCATCTCTCAAAATAGATGCTTTAATAGCCCATCTATAAAAATATTACCAATATTTGTAAATGGCATTTGTCTTGAAGATATCACTGTATTTGTAACTGTGAGATGAACAAAATATCAATGTATTAAAATTTCTTCTCTTCATATTGTTCTGTCTTGACATTTCTTGCTTTGAAATTTGGGTTGCTGTTGTGCTTATATAAATAACCTGAGAAAAGTATTTTTCATTTGTATCTTGAAAATAACAACTAACTTGTTCATACTTTTAGAGTTTATGTATTTTTTATAGCAAAATGCAGTATCTCTTAGCAAAATATTAGTCTTCTCCAAAGTTACTGGGAAAGAGCCTCTAACAGAGAGATAGTCCTCACTTTTTTTTTTAAAATGTGAACTATCTACTCAGCTATAGTTGGAATGCTGCAAAACCAATAAATTGTAATTCAGTTGTGTAGATTTTCTGAGTCCTGGCAAGGTCTTAAATCATTTCTGAAATTTTAAAAAATAACTGAATAAAAAAGAATGGGGCTAAGTGTTTTCTAACATAATAGTTTAATATATAGGATAAAAAAGAGAAATTATACCAAGAATCAGGAAAATCATAACTTAAGTGAGAAAAGAAAATCAATTGATAGTGACGTAAAGATAGTGAAATAATGTGAAAAATATTTTCAAGTAACTGCCATAAAATAGTCCAATAAGTAGTTAAAAATTACTATAATATAAAAAATAGAGAATCTCAGCAAACAAAATAGAAACTAAAATAAAGAACCAATGGAAATTATAAAATTGAAAGATACAATAGAAATTAATAAAAACTTGCTGAATGGGCTCAATAATTGGGTGACAGAGGGGAGAATAAGCAAACTTAAGGATCAATCAAATAGATGTACCTAATTTGAACCAAAACATAAATGAACAGATTCTTAGACACTTGTGAGACAATAACAAAAGAGGCAATATTCATATCATTTTAGTCGAAAAAGATGATAAAAAGCTTGAGACTAAAGAACATTTGAACGAACAATGTTTGAAAACTTTGCATAATTGGCAAAATATATAAAACCATAGATTCAAGATGATAAAACACTAATAGGATAATTTCCCCCAAAAAATTAACCTCTAGACACCTTATAATTAAACTTCTGAAAACCAAAGTCAAAGAAAAAATGTCTTGAAAGTTGCCAGGGAGAAATAATGCATTAGCTCTAGGGGAACACCAATTCAAATGACAGCAGATTTCTTATCTGAAATCTTGGAGGCCAAAAGGAAGTGGCACAATATTTCCCAATTGCTGAAAAAAGAATTGCCCATCATAACCTCTATGTGGAGTAAATGAAATAAAGGGGAAATAGACACATGTATTAATATTTTCTTGGTTAAAATTGTTTAAATGTACCACATAAAAGAGAGAGATTGGAAGATAAAATACAAATAACAAAATTGTATACTTTTAATAAACTTGATTCAAATTAAATGGCATAGATACTTTGAAAGTAAATGAATGGAAAATATATCATAACAAAATTAATTTTAAAAATATCAGTAGTGTGTATATTAATATCAGGTAAAACAGACTTCTATGCAAAGAAAATTACTAGAAACCAAGGAATGTTGCATAACAATTAAAGACTCAATCCACTCAAAATAATCCTAAACATGTATAAAGCAAACAGACAATCATCAAGGATATAGATGATCTGAATAACACAATCAATCAAAGGATCTAACTGACCTAAATAAACACTCAAACAGCACTCAACCAAAGATAGCAGAGTACGTTTTTTTTCAAGCACTCATGAAACATTTACTCAGATAGACCATATCCTCAGTCAAAAAAAAAGCTTTGAAAAAAAAATTTTAAGTTGACCTAACTCAGCATATTCTTGTCACCATAATGGAATGAAATGGGAATAGCATAAAGACAAATGAAAATCTCAACCCATGTAGAAATTAAACAATACACTTCCAAATAGTTCATGCATCAAATAATTTTTTTAAATACGTAGAACTAAATGAAATATATGACCACATACCAAAATATTTGGGCTCCAACTCAACAGTGCTGAGAGGCATCTATTTATTTCTTACAAAATTACTAGCTTACATTAGGAAAAAAAAAAAGACCTCAAATTAACAATCTATGTTCCTACTTCACAGAATACTAAGGAAGATCAAAGTGAACCTGGAAAAATCACAAGGAAGGAAAAAATAAAGATAAAAACAAAAGTCAGTAAGATTGAAAACATAAAAACCACAGATAAAATTCATAAAACAGAAGGCTGGTTCTTTAAAAAATTCAATAAAATGGATAGACCTCTGGCAAGACTGCAAAAAACAAAGATAAATGATACAAATTATTATCCCTTCAATTACACAGGTTTATCACTATAAATTCCAGTACAATTAAAAGAAGCTAATAAGGGAATACTATGAAAGAATTTAAGTTTATAAATTCAACAACTTAGGATAAATGAAGTGACTCCTTAAAATTACAAATGGCCAAAATTGAACCAAGATAAAATAGATTATAGATATTCCTATAGACATTAAATAAATTAAATGTATAGTCAGAAAGCTTCCCTCACGTAAAACAAAACAAAATAAAACAACCAGAACTAAAATCTTTAGACTCAGATTATTTCACTAAATATTTCTACCAATTTTTGAAGAATTAGTGCTGTTATTACACAAGCTCTTCCACAAAATAAAAGAGAAACAAAATATCGAGGCCAGTATAGTTGTCCCTAGGAAATTGGTTCTTGGACCCTGATATAAAAATTTGCAGATGTTCAAAACCTTTGTGTAAAATGGTGTAGCATTTGCATATAATCTATACACATCCTCTCACATACTGGGCTTTACATCATTTTTAGATTACTGAAAGAGCTAATACAATGTACATGCTACGTAAATAGTTGTTATACTGTATTTTCAAGTTTGTCTTATGTTTTACTGTTGTACTGTTATTTTTTATTCTTTTTTGAACATTTTTGATCTGTGGTTGGTTGATGCCACAGATGTGAAACCTGCAGATATGGACGGTCCACTGAATATAGATGTACACATGAAATTTCTTGTTAAGGTTATTCATAGGCATTTTAATCTGTTTGTTTCCAATGTGAATCAGATCTTTTCTCATAATCCTCCAATTTATTATTGGCGTACAAGAAAGTTCTTGATTTGGGTTGTTCTTTTTACATCTAGACCTTCTCCTCTCAACAGTAACAAAATTTCAGTTGATTATCTCTGACTTTATATGGAGAAATTTGTCTGCAAATAAGGATGATTTTGTCTCTGTCCATATTTTATTATATTAGCAATAAAGTTTAGTATTTAAGGAACAGAATCTGTATCTACATTGATTTGCCATGTCTTTTTTTTTAACTTTCTTGTTCTAATATTTTGTTTTGTTATTTTATCTTTTATTTTGGAATAATTAGACTTGCAGAAAATTGCAAATATTATACGGAGAATTCCCTTCCTCTAATAGTATGTAACATTTTATATAACCACAGTGTCAATATCAAAACCAGGAAATAAACAGTAATGCAATACTATTAACTAAAGACTCCAATCGAATGTTGCTAGCTAATGTGCTCAATTTTTAGTTTTCTGAGTTGAGGTGCTAATAGATGAACTTTGAGAATGAAGGAAATAACATGCCTAACAATTCAGATATATTGCCAAGTTGCATCACCAAAAGCCTGAACCAATTTGAACCAACCCTGCAGGAAGATTCCCATCACAGAGTTCACAGAGCTCCTGGTCATCTCTTATTTTGCTGCTGTTTATTTGTAATTTATTGGTTACTAATGAACACAAGCCTTGCTTTATCATCCAAAGTTGTTTATTGCCTAATCATATAAAGATTTTTTTTCTGATCAATTGTTCACAGTTGTACATACACTATTGATATCTTTATGTGAACACATAGTCACATATTTCTGTTGCAAATGTATTTTTAAGTCTATTGTCCGTATTTTCAGTTTGTTAATTATAAACAATTTCCAAAGATATGTATTATGTTGATATAGTTAGGCTTTATGTCCCCACCCAAATCTCATCTTGAATTATAATCCTCATAATCCCCATAATTCCTACATGTCAAGGGAGAGACCAGGTAGAAGTAATTAAATCATAGGAGCGGTTTCCTCCATGCTGTTCTCTCCATAGTGAGTGAGTTCTCCCCAGATCTAATGGTTTTATAAAGGGTTCTTCCCCCTTTACTCAGCACTTCCTGCCACCCGTGAAGAAAGTGCGTTGCTTCCGCTTCGCCTTCTGCCATGATTGGAAGCTTCCTGAGGCTTCCTGAGCCTTGTTGAACTGTGAGTGGATTAAACATCTTTCCTTTATAAATTACTCAGTCGCGGCAGTTCTTTTTAGCAGCATGAAGACAGACTAATACGTTTATAAATATAATTTTTGAACTAGAGTATTTAAAAAAAATAAGATGTCTCCCACCAGGAGAGTTTATTCCCTATCAGTAACTCTATTTCTAGTTTTATATAAAGATTTATGACCTCTGTTGACATGTCTTTTGTACTTTATGCCAAAAGAAGAATATGGCCTTCTTGGCCGGGCGTGGTGGCTCACGCCTGTAATCCCAGCACTTTGGGAGGCCGAGGCAAGCAGATCACGAGGTCAGGAGATTGAGACCATCCTGGCTAACACCGTGAAAACCCATCTCTATTAAAACTACAAAAAATTAGCCGGGTGAGGTGGCAGGCACCTGTAGTCCCAGCTACTTGGGAAGCTGAGGCAGGAGAATGACCTGAACCCGGGAGGCGGAGCTTGCAGTGAGCCGAGATGGCACCACTGCACTCCAGCGTGGGAGACAACGAGACTCTGTCTCAAAAAAAAAAAAAAAAAAGTCCTTCTTTTTATCCTATGTTCTCTTAGGTTTCTCATTTCCAGTAGAGAAATATTTTCTGAGGATTGATCTAAGGTGGGGAAGAGTCAGATTCACCACATTCAGATTCTTTAGTTTGCATAATTTCTTGGAAACCACAAATCTTTAATTGCATTGCTATCCCTCAAAGATTTTAATACTTACACATCATAATATTTTTGTTCCTCTTCTTTGATATATTACGGAGTAGCAGTTTTCTAGCATGGAAGGGTAATTTTCCCTTTGGAGAGATGAAAGATTTTTGCAAGACATGCCAAGCGGTTTAAGATGTTCTTCTGTTAGGAAAATAAAAGTCAAGGCTGAAAAAGTGGGGAAAAAGTGGAGATCCTCTGTCTCATCTGTCTATAGTGTGCCTCTGTACAAGCTTGGTCTGATGTAAGCCTCCTCTGTATGGTAGATTCTTCTTGGTCATTAGGTTGATTGTTTCCTACCTATGGACTTGGGAAAACATGAATTTTGGTTGATACTCAACCAGCACTCCCTAGTACAGTCATACTAGCCTGTCTAGCTCCTGACCATCATTATTTTGAATTATCAGAATCTAAAATACATTTGTTATTAAGTATTTTCTGAGGAATGCTTCCTGAAACCACCTCTAATCTTTACTTTTCACAGTCAGTATTATTTGTACAGGTTTCTGCCTTTCTCCCAAAACAAATGTTGGTAGGAAAAAATCAAGAGTTCATTATGCAGATCCTCAACTCACAAATTAAATGACCTTTTAAACATTAATTTACACTTTAGCTTCTACTAGCTGAATAATTTTTGCAGTTGTGTTAGGCTGTTCTTGCATTGCTATAAAGAAATATCTGAAATATCTGAAACTGTGTAATTTATAAAGAAAAAGATTTAATTATCTCATAGTTCAGCAGTCTACAGGAAGCATGGCATCAGAATCCTCTCAGCTTCTGGTGAGGCATTAGGAAGGTTTTACTCATGGCAAAGGGGGAGCAGGCATCTCACATGGCAGGAACAAAAGCATAAGGGGAAGGGTAGGAATACATTTTTACATAACCAGATCCTATGTGAACTCAGAGCAAGAGCTCACTTATCAAGGCGGTAGCTCAAGCAAGTCATGAGGGATCCACTACCATGATCCAAATCCCTCCCACCAGGCCGCACCTCCACCAATGGGGATTACATTTCAGCATGAGATTTGGGTGGAGACAAATATAGCAGTCCAAACTATATCAGTCCTAGCTAGAAATATCATTAAAACAACTTGATAAATGGCTTTTTAATTATGTGGGTAGATAGTATTGCTACATATACTATTATATGTGTGTGTGTGTGTGTGTGTGTGTGTGTGTGTGTGTGTGTGTGTGTATGTTTTTCCCCCAATGATAACACTTTGCAAAATTATAATCCAGTACCCTGGCCTGTATTTTGACATTGATATACTCTACTAATTTTATTCAGATTTTCCTAATTTTACTTGTACTCATTTGTGTATGTATTTGTGTGTTTAGTTCTGTATAAATTTTAATCACTCGTGGGTTCTTGTATTTTCTACACAGTCAAGATTGTGACAGTTTCATCACCACAAGGACCCTTTGTGTTGCCCTTTCATACACACATCATCTCCTTCTGTCTGCCCCCTCACCCTCATCCCTGACATCTGGCAACCACTAATCTGTTCTCCACTCCTAAAATTTTGTCATTTCAAACCTGTAATATAAATGCTATCATACGGTATATAACCTTTGGAGACTAGGTGTTTTCAATTAGCACAATTCTCTGGAGACACATCCAAGTCTTTGTGGGTATCAATAGTTCATTCTTTCTTATTTCTGAGTACTATTCCATAACTTGTATGTATCACTCTTTGTTCAGTCATTCATGTTGAAGTACATCTGGGCTGTGTCTAGCTTTTGACTAGTAAAAAAAAAACTGCTATGTAAATTTATGTACAGGTTTTTGTGTGGACATATGGTTTCATTTCTTTGGAATAAACTCCTGAGAGTGCAATTGTTGGATAGTACAGTAATTTGAATGTTTAGTTTTTATAAAACTGAAGCTGTTTTATAGTTGTATAAAACTAAAATGTTTTCTTGGTAGTTATATCATTTTACATTCCCATCAGCAATGTTTAATTGAGACAAATTAATTTTAATAGTACCCAAATTTATATTTGTATTTTAGAAAACATTTTCTTTATATTTTCTTACCACTTTTATTACTGTTATAATTTTATGTTTCTTTCAGGATCCAATAATAGAAAAAAATAGAGCAAGGTTTCTTCTGAAGGCAGCTGAATGAGAAATGATTAGTAGAAAAGACAGCAGATTTACAAAGTGGCAGGTGCTGGAGGCTGCCTGAACTCACATGCTTCCAGGGGTTTCCTTCACTAGATGGTAGCCTCTACATGAATAGCAATTGTCCACCAGATGGACAATTCAAATTCTGTCTCAAAACAAAACAAAAATCAAAACAAAACTACAAATTAATGCATATCATGGTTGTTTTAAAAGGATCAAGAGAAAATATTAAATATGTCAATGCCAAAGATATATTAAGAAAGAAGACATGAAAGGAAAAAGGAGCTGAAATCAACTGAACTAGAATTCTGCAGTCTTAGGTTCTAGTTACACCCCTGCCACTGACTGCTGTGTGAGCGCACTCAGTTCACTCACTCTATTTTGTCTCTCAGACAACTCTATACTCTTCCACAGAGGTTTACATTTCTTCCCTGGCAATTAAAATGAATCGAGTGATTTTGTCATTTACACTAATGTTATAGAAAATACATCAAATAAGAAATTAAATAATTTTTAGGCTTTCATTGGGTTTATAAAATAAATTTTCCCTCTGTGAAAGTTTGTTGTGACATGTTCCACAACCTACAAATAGGAGTAGTTTATACAATGCTATTCAGATTCTAGGAGGCTGACAGATTTTGGGGGAATGGAGAGGATGGGGGAAGTATAGATTATCAATAAATTACTGCTAAAACTCTGGTAACCTATGGAAATCTAATCTTACCTGTGTCCTAAAAAATGAAAATTAATTAACAGCAAGCATATATACACTGTTTTCAGTATTCATAATTCTGGTGATTGAAAATTAAAATCAATTAATAGAAATTAATAGAAATAGAATATTGTATAACCTTAAAAATAAAATTAATGTGGTTAGTGAAACCCAAGTGATTTTATGTATTAAACATGTCAGCATTGTGAAATATGTGGTAGGAATTCAATTTATGCAAGTTCATTAAATTGCATTTGGTTGCTACATCAAACATTCAAGAAACAGTGGGAGTATATGATGATTCATTGTATAAAAATGAACATTGATTGCCTTTACAAAATAATTAGAGTTATTTTATCATTCCAGAAAATTATTTTCAATGAGCCAGTGGAATTTTCATTTTCAATGTGAGAGAAAAATAAGCACACAAAACTTTCCTTGGAGTTCTAGCCTTAGACACTTGCTAATATTTCCAGGTTATCCTTTTCCTTGCCAAGAACTGGTCATTGACCTCTGATGCATACTTAAGGAAAACCTTGAAATCGCATTTGGGTCAACTGATCTATTTTTTTTTTTAACTGTGAAATCAGGAACCTTAATCACATTAGTGATGCCTGACTATTCTGTTTCAATTCCAGGGCTGTCTAGTGAAACTAATGAACTGACTTGGTGGCTTCAAAGCAGAACCAGGGTCTCACAGGCCAGTTGTGAATTATGACCACATTTCCTTTTATTGCCCATAAATCTCTTTCAGTTTTATATTCACAGTAGCTTAAAACACCTAAATTCACACTGATGACTGTGCAGCAGTGCTCTGGATATTTGGGATGAATAGTGGAGTTAAGTATATCTCCTATTTTTAAAAAATGTATTTTCAGTACAGCCCAACCTTAATTACAGTAAATCAGACCTTATCCAGTGACAAGGTTGATAAATGTCAGTGCCTTTTTTCCCTGTGTGTGTCATAATAACTCTGCACACTGCATCATACAATAATGTTTGCAGAGCAATGGACCTAGAGTTAAGTACAATAACACCAGGTTGGAAAGGTAATATTAGTTTTGACATGAAACCAATGCATGACTGGAGCTGAATGACTGAAGTCAGCACCAAAGAATCGGTGTGGAGAAGTTGATTTGGCCATTACGTGCATGGAGTTTATGGGTAAGATTTTGATTACAAATGGAATTTCTCAGGGAGATGGCACAAAGAGAAATTAGTTTTAACATAGAAATTGGAGAAATGTCTAAAAGGATACAAAAGAAGGAGAAACAATTAAGTTGAAGGCCACTAGAGCTTTTATCCTATACTGAAGGAAAGGTAATGGACAGAGATGCAAATGTAAATGAAGGAGGCAGAAGTAGTGAGGGTTTTTCATCAGGCAGCCATTTAAATGTGAGACAGAAATAAGATGCATAATCCAGGAGGAGGCAAGTACTAAATTAAATGAAAGCAAGTGAGGAAAGAGAAGTGGCTGGAAGGCAGTTCTAAAGGTTTAAAATAAACCTGAGGGAAGTGCTGCACAGAGTGGTAGCCAGCTTATGCTTAACACTGTTCACTGAGTGAAGAAGGGGCAGATGGAATGAAAATAAGCTGTAATGACAAATGTGCATCAACAGTGTGACTACACAGTAGAATTTGCCATGACTCATTTTTCTCTAAGGTGGATGTTGATTAGCTGAGGAATCTCTTCCTCAATAATTTCTTTTCTTTTTTTTCTTTTTTCTTTTTTTCTTTTCTTTTCTTTTTTGAGACAGCGTCTGTCGCCCAGGCTGGAGTGCAATGGTACATGTGATCTTAGGTTGATGCAACCTCTGCCTCCCAGGTACAAGCGATTCTCTTGCCTCAGGCTCCTGAGTAGCTGGGATTACAGGTGCCTGCCACCATGCCCAGCTAATTTTTGCCTTTTTAGTAGAGACGGGAGTTCACCATGTTGGTCAGGTTGGTCTCGAACTGCTGACCTCAAGTGATCCTTGGCCTCCCAAAGTGCTGAGATTACAGGCATGAGTCACCACACCTGGCTTGCCTAAACAACTTTTAACACTTTTTTCTCCACACCCCTCTTCCCTACAACCTAGTTTTTGGCTGGAAGAGCCGTTCTAATAAAAAACTACTTGGTCTATTAAATCATTTTTTCCTTAGCTCTAGCATTTTTTTTTTTTTTTTTTTTTTTTT
>NW_016813672.1:1585350-1589509 GCF_001698545.2 Rhinopithecus bieti
TTTTTTTGAGATGGAGTCTCGCTCTGTCACCCAGGCTGGAGTGCAGTGGCCGGATCTCAGCTCACTGCAAGCTCCGCCTCCCGGGTTTACGCCATTCTCCTGCCTCAGCCTCCCGAGTAGCTGGGACTACAGGTGCCTGCCATCTCGCCCGGCTAGTTTTTTATATTTTGTAGTAGAGATGGGGTTTCACCGGGTTAGCCAGGATGGTCTCGATCTCCTGACCTTGTGATCCGCCCGTCTCGGCCTCCCAAAGTGCTGGGATTACAGGCTTGAGCCACCGCGCCCGGCCAGCTCTAGCATTTTTAGATGCTTTTTGCTAAGTTAATTGTCTTTAATAAATCCTTGATAGTGGTGTTATAACTGTCACAGGGGTTCCTGGTGTGACCATTAACCATTCTGATGTGGATTTAACCTGTGCAATCTCGGGAAGCAGGGGACTAGGCCAGAATAATGCAGAGATGGTTTAAATCTTGTAGCTCAAATGGAACCCGAGACCTAAGATTTCCCTAAAAGTACAATTATAGCAATGGCCATTACTTAATACATCAATAATAATAATAACAATAAAAGCCCCTATTTTGTGTCGAACATTTGTTGTATGCCAAGGATTCTAATATGTGCTTTGCTATCTTTATCCATTTTAATCTTCCCACCAATCTTATCATTTACATATTTTTTCTACAACTCACAGTTGAGCACTCTGGAGTGGAGAGATTAAGAAAACAGCCCCAAGGTCACTCTCAGTGATTAAAGGAATTGTAATGCTTATCAGGTCTGCCTAGTGCCACAGCCCAGGTTTGTAATGTGATAATATGGATTCATTTCACTGGATTAAGAATTGGATTAAGGATTGTCTCTTAGATGACAATACTGTAAGGTGTGGGATAATAATAAAATTCCGTAATTCTGTATAAGTGAATGCCTCATTTATTTTCAATTCAGAAGCAATAGGCTTAATAAAGTGGGAAACACAGGGCGTTTACGAATGGTCAATTTGCACCAATGTTTAGTGAGAAAGTAGAAAGGAGACAGGGTAATGAAAGCAAGTTTTCCCCATATCACAATTTTGTTTAACTACGTTCTTGATGGGAGGTTTTTAAAAATATATTTATTTTTTAAATTGCTGTAAAATAGTTGTAAATATTTTGAGGGTACATATGATATTTTGATACAGGTATACAATATGTAATAATCGAATCAGAGGCTCAATGCAGCCTCTGGTAACGATCATTCAACTCTCTACCTTCAGGAGTTCTACTTTATTAGCTCCTATATTATGAGTGAAAACGTGATATTTGTCTTTCTGTCCTTAACATAATGACCTCCTGTTCCATCCATGTTGCCAAACATGACATGATTTCATTCCTTTTTTCATATCTGAATACTATTACATTGTGCATATATACCACATTTTCTGTATTCATTCATGAACTGATGGATATTTAAGTTGATTCCCTATTTTGGGTATTGCAAATAGTGCTGCAATAAACATGGGAGTACAGATCTCCTTGATACAATGATTTCTTTTTGTTTGAATATATATCCAGCAGTGGGGTTGCTGGATCGTATGTTAGTTCTATTTTTAGTTTAGTTTTTTTTTTTTTTTGGCCGACTCTCCATCCTTTTTTCCATAGTGACTATACTAAGGTACATTCCCATCAATAGTGTATTAACATTCTCCTGTCTCAGCATCCTTAGAGCCATTTGTTATTTTCTGTCTTTTTGACAATAACCATTTTAACTGGGGTAAGATTATATCTCATAGTGGTTTTGATTTGCATTTCCCTGATGATTAGTGACATTAAACATTTTTTGTTCATATATCCATGGGCCATTTGTATGTCTTCTTTTGAGAAATGTTTATTCAGGTCTTTTGTTTATTTTTAAATTACATTATTTCATTTTTTTGCTTCTGAGCTTTTTGAGTTTTTTTTTATATGTTCTGTTATAAAATCCCTTGCCAGTTGAATTGTTTAAAAATATTATCTCCCATTTTGTAGATTGTCTCTTCAATTTGTTGATTCTTTTGCTGTGCAGAAGTTTTTTTGTTTTGTTTTGTTTTTAACTTGACATGATCCCATTTGTCAATTTTTGCTTTGGTTGCCCATGCTTTTAAGGTCTTACTCAATAAATCTTTGACCAGAAACATTCACACCACTGTCCTGAAGCATTTTACCAATGTTTTCTTCTAGTATTTCATAGTTTCATGTCTTAGATCTAAGTCTTTAGTCCATTTTGATTTTACTTTTGTGTACGGTGAAAGATAGGAGTCTATTTTCATTCTTCTTTATATAAACATTCAGTTTCCCCAGAATCTTTTATTGAAGTGACTGCCTTTTACCCAATACATGCTCTTGGCACCTTTGCTGAAAATCAGTTAATTGTAAATGTATGCAATTTTTCTGGTTATCTATTATGTTTCATGGTCTGTGTGTTTGTTTTTAGTGACAATACTATGCTGTTTTAGTTACTGTAGTGTTGTAGTATAATTTGAAGATTTGAAGTGAGGTAGTATGATGCCTCTCTGACTGGACTTTTTTTTTTTTTTGAGATGGAATCTCACTCTGTCTCCCAGGCTGGAGTGCAGTGGTGTGATCTCAGCTCATTGCAATCTCTGCCTCCCAGGTTCAAGCAATTCTCCTACCTTAGCTTCCTGAGTAGCTGGGATTACAGGCACGTGCCACCACACCCAGCTAATTTTTGTTTTTACAGTAGAGATGGGGTTTCACCATGTTGGCCAGGCTGGTCTCAAACTCCTGACCTCAGGTGATCTGCCTCCCCTCAGCCTCCCACAGTGCTGGGATTATAGGTGTGAACCACTGTGCCCAGCCTCTGATTGGAGTTTTTTAAGATTAATTTGTTTCTATGAGATAATAACAGCTATGCTGTTTCATGGGGGAATTTAAAACTTTCCACTAGAGCCTCAATCCTGTGATCTTTTAATAATGTAATAAAAGTTACATTAATTGTAATTTATTTGTTTAATATATCCTTAATAGTAGCAATTATTATAGTAGTTGTATTTTGTGTTAAACATTCATTATATGTCAGAAATTCTCATTTGTGTTTTTATCATTTTATTCATTCTAATCCTCACACCCATCCTATAGCAAAAACTGGCAAATATTTCAGGAAACATGGGTACCTAATGCATTAGTGCAACAAGGAATGGTATTAGTGCTGTCTCTGAATTAAGTTTGTGTCTATTAGAGACGAGAAAGATATGGAGTAATGAATGGCAATAAGGACCTTGACTAAAAATAAGAATTAGCTCAAGACTATATGTTATACCTAGATAAATATAAAGCCTTGTCCAGATGTGAGACATCAATGGCCTTTTATGCTTCTAAAATAGACTTGTACAATTTCAAGTTAGGATGACAACATAGAAATATTTCAGGTTAAAAACTAAAGGCACTAGAACCTGGGACTGAAACAGAGGTACAAAGGTTGTCTTGAAGGGAAACTAGGGGAGAAAGAGTCAGAACTTTTCAGATCTGTGAATGAGGGAACTGTAAAAGCTGTTAAGTTTGGAAAGATTAATGAGCCCCTAACATAATCTATGATGCCATTGATGAACATATCTATATCATGGTTCCATTTCAAGGAGACCAACAACCTAATGGTGCTCAAGGACCCATAGGGACTTAATTTAAGTATAAAATGTCAGACTTTACTATGGAGTCCAGTAACTGTTCTCAATCTGTACAGAGAGGAAAGATTTCCTGAAGGAAGCATGATGACTTCACTAACCCTTGATATATGAGAGAGTTAACTTGTGAAGAAAACTAGGATTTCGTTTATGGCAATATGGCAGACTAGACATTGTTCATCCAAATGAAACAACTACAATGTTTGATAAGGCATTTAAAACATCCTTTTAAATGTGTTGCCAATCTGACATGAAAGCAAGAATCCTGCAGGGCTTATTAACAAGATGGAAGAAAATACTGCCAGAAGTGCTTACTAAAGCCATTGTTTCCAGTCCTTTTCAGTAAGGTGTTTCTACCTCACTCTGGAATGCAGGCCTAGTGCAATGACATATAAATCTCTATATCTAGAATATTTTATATATATATATATAAACATTTAATAGAACATTAAAGCTTAATGCATGGTATAAGCAGCAGAGTTTAATAGAGAGCTTGAAGACAGGAAA
>NW_016813672.1:1593215-1609932 GCF_001698545.2 Rhinopithecus bieti
TTTATTTATTTATTTATTTATTTATTTATTTATTTATAGACATAGTCTCGCTCCATCACCAGGCTGGGGTGCAGTGGCCCAATCTCGGCTCACTGCAACCTCCACTTCCTGGGTTCAAGCAATTCTCCTGCCTCAGCCTCCCAAATAGCTGGGACTACAGGCACATGCCACCACATCCAGTTAATTTTTGTATTTTTAGTAGAGATGGGGTTTCACCATGTTGGCTAGGATGGTCTTGATCTCTTGATCTCGTGATCTACCCGCCTCAGCCTCCCAAAGTGCTGGGATTACAGGTGTGAGCCACCACACCCAGCTGAGATAGTTATCTTAAATGTAGCCAGAGAGAAAACAGAAATCACCTCCAATCTCATCAAAATTAGTTTCATATTCACTCCTTAATAATACCAGTAGAAACTAGAAGAGTGAAAATTCTTAGAAATTCTGAGAGAAAATAATTGTAGTTAATAATACTGTGCTGTATACTTAAAATTTGCCAGCAGAATAGATCTTAAATGTATTCATCACACACACACACACACACACACAGAGGTAATTGTGTGAGTGATGGATATGTTAATTAGCTTGGTTGTGGTAATCATTTCACAATGTATATACATATCAAAACATTATGTTGTACATGTTGAATATATGCAATAATTGTTTGTCAACTATACCTAAATAAAGTTGGAAAAAAAGAGAGTTCAATATCCAGAAAAGTCATCTTTTAAGAATGAGGGTACAAGCAGATACAGAATGACATTCTAAGGTAGGAATTAGTCTCAGAGAGATTTGTGGTCAATAGCAGAATGAAGGCTGGACAAAGATACTGGCAAATACGTGGGTAACTTTGAAACAACATTGTGTAAAACAATAATAATTCCTACATTTGTAAGGAGGAAAATAAAAACAAAATACTGAACCAGAAAAGCTTATACATTGGTAGAAAAGTGATCACAGTTAATGCATTTTATGACTCTTGTTTTGTTGGAGAGGACAGTGAAATATATTGACTGTCCTTCGAATTTAAGTTAAGAAAGCATTTTAAATAGGAATTCAACCATGTTGGAGGATCGTTGACATCTTAAAAGGTTAAATATACATCTACACTATGACCCAATAACTTTATTACTAGATATTTATCTAAAAGAAATAAAAATCTTGGTCTAAAAGAAAGAGCTTTGAACCTATTTATAGCGGTTTTATTCATAATAGCCCCAAACTGGAAATAATCCTGATGGCCATGAATAGGAAAATGTCTTTTAATAAAACAAAAACACAAATCAAGCACTAAAGTACATTCCTACAATGGAATACTACTCATGAATTTAAGTAACAAATAACTGATATACACAACATGAGTGAATTTCGAAAACGTTATGCTGAGTGAGAGAAGACCAATATAAAATAGAATATACTGTAGACTCGACCTGTATAAAGCTCTTTTACAGATAAAACTAACTTGTTCTGAAAGCAATCAGATGAGAGATGTTTCATTAAATGGTGATTGGTACTGACTGAAAAGGGCACAAGAGATCTTTCTGGAAATGTTCTATTTATTGATGGATTTTAGATTATGCAGGTATATTTTCAAAATAATCAAACTGTACACGTAAAATGTGTGCTATTCAATGTATGTAAATATGCCTCAATAAAATGATACATAAGGCGTATCATTTATCAACAAGTAGAGGGAAACAGAATGAGAAAATAAAATTACAAATGCAATACTTGCCAAAGAAGGCAAGAAATTAAGAAAAGAAAGAGAATCAAATTGGAAAAAGGGGACAAGTGGAAAGTACAAAATAAGAAGAAAGGCATAAATTCACACTTAATGTACATACAGTCTCTAATAAAAAAGGCAGATTTTCACCTTTTACATATTGAGAAAATGTAGTAATAATGGTGTTTTCAAATACATATGAATATATAAAGAAAGAAGGATTGAAAGTCAAAAGGTAGAAAAAATATATTAGGTAAATTGCAGCTTAAAGAAAAATGATGTGAATGTCTTCATATCGGAAAGATGGACAATAAGGCAGAAAGCACAACCGTAAATAAAATGAAGTTATATAAAATGATAAAAAGCTAAACTGAGCAAATATATGTATTTTTATACTATATATAAAAGTATAAAATACATATCTGAACTGTAATATCTGAATAAAAATACATATCTGAAATATCTGAACTATATTCTACTAATTATAATTACATAATCTCCATACATATAAAACAAGGAAAAATGTTCATATGCTATGTATATAAATATAATATTAACCCCAGCAATTGGAAAATAGCCATGGTACACTAATCTAGACCAAAATTGTTCACGTTCTGATGTAAAAATTTTCCTAAAATATTTCAAAAATTTGTATAATGCAAACTTCATTCTCCAAATAAAGTGCAATTAAGTTAAAATCCACAGTTAGATATAAAGATAAGGATATAGAACATGTAAGGATATATAACATATACGCCTATATGTGTGCATATAATTGCGTATATATGCATGCAAATAATTACACATTAAATACAATTAAGTTAAATCCAGTTATAAGCAGCTAAAAAGTTACAAAATTTCTAGTAGTTACTAAAAGATACTTTTTCAGCAACTCATGGCATTTGAAGAAAAATTGAAAATGGAGATTAGATAACATTTGTAAGTCAGCTGTGTGAAGAAAAATTGAAAATGGAGATTAGATAACATTTGTAAGTCAGCTGTAATGCTGTATTTTTATGTAGTATATTTCCATGGAATATGAACCTCCTCCTGACCCACTGAAGATTTTGGCGTACAGCAGTTCATGTGGATCAATCTAGCGGCAGAGTACAGGGTGTGGTTAAGGTTGTTTCAAGAGAACACAATTAGAAATAAAATATGATTAAGGCCTGAGAAAAGCAAAACAAAAATGGAGAAAAATTCAGAAAATTTTACAGAATACAATGAATACCTAATACGTCATGTGAACATTTGGTTCTCAGATGAAGAGTATCATGAAAAGAAGCCCAGGACTGCTGTGAGGTTTCTAACTTTGAAGTTTGCAGGATGGGGTGGTGGTATCTTTCACTGTGCTGTGAAATACAGGAGATAGGACAAGTTTGAGGAAAGATGATAGGTTCGGATTTGACAGTGCTGATTTTGAGATGTCTGCATTGTGAAATGTCTGAGAAGCTCAAATGTCAATGTGACGAAGCGGTAGAGTCATAAGAAGTGGACTTCGTGTCAGATGCCCCAGAGAGAACACAAGATGAAATTTCCTAATACCAACACATTGGGTTTGGCTACACTGAGACCACGGGTGACCCTCTCAGCAACAGCAAGGCAGGTGAGGTTTAGACCTGTCTGGTAGGCACTGAAATGTAAAAGAGAAATGAGAAACCAGAGACGCTGATTATAGTCCTTTATTTAAACAAGTTTGACTAGATGGGAAGAAAAAAAGGAGAGAACTGGAGCTTTGATTAACAACATGAATTCCTTTTAAGAATGGGACAGAACTAAGCATATATATAGTCTGGGAAAAAGGAGTCGATACAGAGGGAGATGTTAAGGATGAAAGAGAGAAGATAATTGTTACTGGAAAAAGATTCTAGAAGAGGGCAGATGAAATCAAAGGCATTGATGGAGGCATTGGCCTCAAATAAGATAGGTTTTCTCAACCTCTGTGGCTAGAAACAGCAAGTGATTAAGGATATGGAGATAAATAATGTTTTCTGGGGGGAGCTGAAAGTTGAATGTGCTTCATACGTAAATGCTATTTTTTAAAAAATGTGGGTGGGGATCTTTTTTAAGTAGTCTGCTGCCCCAACTTTTAAGATTTCGTAGGGGAATCAGGGAAAATGTGAAACATGCTAACCTCACTCAAAGCTTTTCATTTGCCTCATCGTCCTCAAAATAATTTACCTATATGTTTAAATATATTGCAGCTAGTGATGTACCTCATTACACTCCAGGAAATGTGTGTTACTTTGCTCTAGGCACATGTGTAACATTTTACATTAAAAGCAGCTTTTGTTGAAAGAAAATCTTTCTCTTTGAACAATGGTATGGAGGAAGAGAGGCAAAATATATTTTCCTGACATATACTACAGACAAAATGAAAATCACTCTTTGTTCTAGTAACAGATACCTCTTTTAATTGGCATCTTTGTTGCTAGCTTTGGATGCTTGTTTTCAGTAATATAAGGATTTGGAAGGACAGGAGGCTTTTTGTCACTTCAATCTGTAGTTCACTCAGAATTTCTATGAAACTTCTTTAAATTGTTCGGGGTTAGCTCTTAGTATACGTAAGTACAGCAATGTATACATCTTTGTGGGTGGAATTGGGGCTTGGTTGCAAGTAATTGTGTCAACATTTCAAAAAGATGAGTTGTCAACAGAAGTCCAATATTCTTCTTTATCCGTTTGTCTCTGGAAATGATAAACACCTTCTCCAATTTTAATTTTAAAATGAATACATCCCAGCACCTCCTGCTGGACCAAGATAAGTTTCAGAATTCTATTTAATCAATTAGGTAACTGTATTTAAAGAAATTTTATCAGGCATTTATATTAAGAAGTCAAATGGAAACTCAGTGTACAATCCATAAATGCACAACCATGAATATCAAATTAAAGATAACCAGGATATTTTCTTAGTCAGAAGCAGCAGAAGGTGAGCACGAGGAAGTTAGATGTAGCTGATACATCTAACTTATAGAAGTTAGATGTAGCTGATACATCTAACTTATAACATTATAGAAGATGCACAGTTTGTTTTTAAGTGTGTCAGGCAAATCGCTTTATGTTGCCAGTAGTGTGTAGGCCACCTTATATACTTGATCTAATTTAATCCTTGGAATAATTTGAAGAGGTAGGAATTATTCTGATTCTGCATATAAGGATACAGAGACTCAGAATTTTAAAAACTTGCCAAAAATTCTCCTGTCAAAGCAGGGATTTGAGACAAACATAATATGCGTCATATGCCTTAACTTTATATACTCATTTCCCCACCCACACCTGCTTCTGAATTTTAGCCATAATGAGAATTGTGCATTTTCAGAGTGAAGTAAATTACAAGAAAAGTAGAGGGAACGGATAGAGCAGGATCTTTATCCATGTGAGGGAATAGTGTGGACTCTGGAAAGGATTTAAAAGGGATAGTCAGAATCAGCTTTTTGTAACTATGCTGTCTGTGAGTTTAGATTCTACCTCCTTAACAAAGGCCAGCCTGGCCCACAGGGGTGATTTCAGAAGTTTAGGATGATGAGGTTTTCAGAAGTTTAGGATGATGAAGATAGTTTCTACCTCACGCAGTTTCATCAGCAATCTTCGTCATCTTAAACTTCTGAAATTTAGGATTTCAGAAAGCTTAGTGCTCAGAATTTACCTCAACCAATATGCATCTTTAATAAGCAGTATTCAGAGAGTATTAGAAAAATCACAAATCGGTGCTTTCTGCTTGGGGCTACAGGAAAATGTAGTGGAAAAGGCCCATTTCCTATCAATAGAACCAATTCATGCATTTGTAGATCATCTTCTAGGCTAATAGTAGAATTCATGATAAATAATAGGCTATTTAGGTTGTTTTGGAGCTTTTACTCTTTATAATAAATATTTAGGGAATGGAGTAAAATATTTATTTAAATATTAAATATTGTGTGATTCAAATGTTTCAATTCCTTTGCTAACTCCCCTGATGGATTACCAATAGCACAAGTGTCTGTGACATGAACATAAGAGGGAGAACATAAGCACAACACCGTCAGTCTGGTAGGATGGCTGTCTTTTACCCCAGCCCTTTCTGGGGCAGAGGTGGGAGGAATGCTTGAGCCCAGAACTTGCAGATCAGCCTGGGCAACATAACAGGACCTGGACTCTACTAAAAAACAAACAAACAAACAAACAAAACCCCAAACCAAAACCAAACAAAACATTTGGCAGTGTGTGATAGTGTGTGTCTGTCATCACAGCTACTCTGGGGGTGAGAGGATTGCTTGAGCCTAGAGTTTGTGGTTGCAGTGAGCTATGAGCACTCCAGTCACTGCACTCCAGCCTGGGCAAAAGAGACCTCGTCTAAAAAAAAAGTACAACACTGTTATGATTTATTTTTAACTGCTTAGCAGTTCCTAAAGTCCATGTCTGAGACCTCCCCATTACCTTGGATGTATGTACTGTATTTTTAGCAGCTTTCATGACATAAGCATAATACAGTTCAATGTTTCTAAAGTGCATTTCTCTTCAGACTTGCTTACCCCATAGTACTTATTATTTTTTCCATTAACCTGATATGATATCACTAACTCTAGCAAAGTAATAGTCAAATATATATATATATATATATATATTTTCTTTTTCTTTTTTTTGAGACAGAGTCTCACTGTGTCACCCAGGCTGTAGGGCAGTGGCAGGTTCTGGACTCACTGCCAGCCCCACCTAGCAGGTTCACGCCATCCTCCTGCCTCAACCTCCCGAGTAGCTGGGACTACAGGCGCCCACCACCACGCCTGGCTAATTTTTTGTATTTTTAGTAGAGATGGGGTTTCACCATGTTAGCCAGGATGGTCTCGATCTCCTGACCTTGTGATCCGCCCACCTGGGCCTCCCAAAGTGCTGGGTTTACAGGCGTGAGCCACCGCGCCTGGCCGTCAAATAAATATATTGACCTAAAAATTAATTTTTATAGAACATGCCATTTAAAATGGTCAGTGTAGAGATGCTTCTTTTAAAAAGAATTTTTATATGAATTAATATTAAATTATAGGATATATATATTTTGGAAGTAATTAACTATATGAGTTAAGTTTCATGCAGTAGATATTAGCATACATTTAGCTTTAATGTTTAGTATGTTTGGAATATTTATTATGTTCTACAAACTCATGAACAAGTAACCATGTAGCAACCGGTTAATGAGCACTGACTGAGTTTTTGGTGACAGACTAACAATGTCACAGCATTATCTCATTTTATCGCCATAACAATCTTGGGAGATTGTGCTATTTTATCCTCGTGTTACAAATGAGGAAACTTGGGTTTAGAGAGTTTTGAGTAACTCTCCCAAAGTCAAATAGTTAAAGAATGGAAGAACTGGTATCTGAATGCTATGTATTCAATGATATTATTTTAGTTAAAATGAAATCTGAGTGGATCATAGACCTAACATAAGAAAAAATTGCTTGTGACTTTGGGTTAGGCGAATATTTTTTAAACACATAAAGCATTGTACATACAAGAAAAAATATTTTTTATTTCATAAAACTAAAAACTTATCCTCTGAAAGATACTGTTAAGGAAATAAAAAAAGATAAGCCACAGACTGGAAGAAGATATTTGTGAAACATAAATCTGATAAAAGACTTATACACAGAATATGTAAAGAACACTCACAGCTCCATAAGGAGGTAAATAAATGCTTTATGAATTCAGAAAATGACAAATGAATATGTCAAATTCAATTTTATCCCTAAATATTAGAAACCAAAATTTAGAAATTAATTTATATGATATATAATCTATAAAATGAATGATTAAAACAAAATAACCTGAGTAACTAGATCTAAATGGAGCAAAAGATGTGCATGATCATTATGGAGACATTCATAAAAATTATTGCAAATCATCTAATAAAATCTAAATAAATAGAGATACATCAGATTCATGGATAGAAATACTTTATATCTGTTCTTTTTTAGCTATTTCCTACAGGAAGGAAGAAATATCTTATATCCTGAATACTGACTCTTCTTATATTTGTTACACATTCAGGCAATTCCAGGCAAATCCCAAATCCCATTAAAGATATGTTCACACATGCATGTGTGTGTGAGTGTGTTTGTGTGATTTGACCAGCTGGTCTAAACTTTACATGGAAGAGAAAAGGATTAAGATTAGTTAAGAAAGTTTTGAAAAAAGTTGAGAGAATCCTCTGTCAAATAAAGATCATGTTTAAAGATAAGGTAATTAAGAATATGGATGGACAAATAGAAATAAAGCATTAGAGAGAGCCCATACATACATAAAAGTTGATATATGATGGTGGTATCATTGAGAATATTGGAAAGAGAAAAGATATTTTAAAGAAATCATGTTGGAAGAATTGGCTCTCCCTGTGGAATAGATTATTTTAATTCCTTTGTTATACCACAGGCAATTATCAAATCAAGGTGAAATAAAAATGGAGTGCCCACTCTTCACTTTGCTCAGGTCAGTCCCAGTTTACAGCTGTTACCCTAAGTAATTATTATAGCACTCCCTTGTGCTATGAAAGGTGCCAAGATTTAGATGTTAAGTTATGTATTAAAAAATTAAATATGTCAAAACATACCTGTAAAGATGCAAAAGGAAAATCCAGAGAAATATTTATATTATAGGGGTTGGCAAAGGATTTCATAAATGATAACCAGAAAAACCCACACCATCTACATTGCAAAACTGATCAGCGCATTGCTATTTAGGACTTCTAGACAACTGAGTTATAATTTATTTTTCTAATTAGAGTAATTTAGGAATTAGGAATAAAGATAATAATACTCAGAGAAGCAGCAATAAGAATAGGACAATTTCAACTTAGGGAAACCAGAGAAGATAGAAAATGAGAATTGTGGGAGCTCAATTCAAGCCCTTGAGAAGTCCTCATTCTTACTAATTTTCTTTCTTTTTTCCTCCAAAAGCTAAAGGTTTTTTGCCAGTTTTACTTATGTATAATTAGTATATAAAATTGCACATAATGTATACAATTTTATACATACATGTGTTCAATATATATATATATAATCAAGTCCCCATCTCTACAATTCAGCTGATAAACATATCTAGTAAACATCTAGCACCTCCAAAAGTTTTCCTGTGTGCTTTTGTTGTTCTTTTGTGGTAAGAACACAACGTAAAATCCACCCTCTTAAATGTTTAACTACACAATACCTTATCACTAACTGCAAGCACTATGTTGTACAACAGATTTCTGGACGTTGCTTATTTCGTATAAGTTCATCTTGTGTTCTCTCTGGGGCATCTGATACGATGGGTTAGAATAATTTAATATTGTTAAAATGTACATAATACCCACAGTGAACCACAGAATCAATGTAAATTCCTTTTGAATTTCTAAGCATAGGTGAGATGACTAAAGGATGTGGAAGATGAGAACTTCCTAAAGATGTTTTTGTTTTTCCTTTTTTTTTTTTTTTTTTGAGACCGAGTCTCGCTCTGTCGCCCAGGCTGGAGTGCAGTGGCCTGATCTCAGCTCACTGCAAGCTCCGCCTCCCGGGTTTATGCCACTCTCCTGCCTCCCTGAGTAGCTGGGACTACAGGCGCCCGCCACCACACCTCGCTAGATTTTGTATTTTTTTTTTTTAGTAGAGACGGGATTTCACCGTGTTAGCCAGGATGGTTTCGATCTCCTGACCTCGTGATCCGCCCATCTCGGCCTCCCAAAGTGCTGGGATTACAGGCTTGAGCCACCGTGCCAGGTCGATGTTTTTGTTTTTCTTGTCCCAATCTCTAGCACCTCTGACAATGGCACTGTATTTCATTTTTACCTGGAGTTATTCTTTTTTTCATGGCAACAACCCAGAAATATAAAACAGTCATGTCTTGCATAATTGATCTATGACAAGGTCACATTGTCTATTTCCTAAGAGCTTCTTGTCAGTTTTTTATATGATGACTTTGAGTGCAAATGTAAATGAGGTATTTGATTAGGATCATATTTTGTTGCATATAATGTCGTGCCACCATATATGAGTTTTCTCAGGGCCCTCATTCGGCAGAGTGGAAACTCATTTTTATACATTATTAAAATATAATATGAGACTCAGGAATATAAGTATTTTTTCTCATAAACTATGATAAATTGGGCATACTTCATTTTTATTTCTCTTTCTGAAGTTATAAAGATAACTTTATGATGGGCCACTCTGGGCTTACATGGTCATTTTCAGAAGAGTATTATTTTCCCAAACTTTCCAGAAAAATCCAAGGAACATTTCTTGTTTCCAACCCATCCTTCCTTCTCATTCACAACTTCATATATGCGTACATTTATTGTCAAGGTGATGCAGTGGTTTGGCCAGGCCTGGGTAATGTGCCCACTCCTATATTGCCTGGGAGTATTGAAATTGAAGAGCAGAATCAGAGCTACTCGTGTAGTTGAAGTAGATGGATCAGATCTATTCAGGAAAAAAGAAGTGAAAGAATTACCTCAGGTTATCTGATGGGTGATGAATACCCTTAATTATGTAAGTTTTATAGATGAGGAAAAGATACTTCATTCATTTCTTAATGTTTTAATCTATTGTAAAAATTTCAAGTGAAGGTCTTCAAAATTTTTGGTTAATTGTGTTTAAAATTAAGCGTACAGGGTATGAAGGGAGTTCTGACATTTCTAGCCAAGAAATAGTACTTGGAACTATGACAATCTGTGATCTAACCCAGATAGAGCACACAGTGAAGGGTAAGAGGTCAGAGTGGAGTCTTAGAGACACCAATAGTTAAAGAACAAGCAGAGGAAAGGGGATATAGAAATACAGACTGCAAAGACATGATTAAAGAGACAGGCAGTGAATTAAGAGAAAAGTTGTGGCCCAAACAATCACCACAACCACAACAATCCCGTGAAACAAAAGCAGAATCATGCTTTAGTGTGATAGATTACAAGAAATATTTTCAAGGGTAGAAAGAACATGCACCTAAAATGGAAGACTCTGGAAAATATGTGAAATTTACTTGAAAATATAAAATGATTTGTAAACAACTTTTAATACATAATTTTCTCAAAGTAAAACTCTCTCGGTTATTTTTGCTGGAGTTTGTGGCTTGGCACGTGCTTTTGCATAATTTGTGTTTATTTTCTTGCCTCCTTTACCACAACCCCACCTGCTTGTACAACAAAAGATTTAGGGAAAATCAATTCTCAATTTTATTTTGAATCTGACACAAAGGTAAAGGTTTTAGAAACATACATTCAACTAAGTCAGGAAAACAGATTTTATGTTGATAATTTCAGATTTGCACATAAAATGCAATTTCTTATAGCGTGAAATAGAGCCCAACATTGCTTCTTTGATTTAAAAATAAGAACAAAATTATTTTATTGTAATGCAAACTTTGATTAGATAATACAATTGACCTTAGAGATTATCTTCTTGCTCCTAGCATCTCTAACTTCTAGCATCTGTATGATTGCATTTTTAGCCCTAAGCAGTGTTTATTACATGGTTCAAATCTGTCATTGCTGTTTAACTCTATGCTATAAAAATCCTTAACTAAAGGACTGCTCATATCATCAGTGGGTGTGGTATTCATGCTTTTTTTCTTGTTAAAATTGAAACATAAACCAGTAGAAAACATGAAGTTTTTAAAAAACTAGTTTTATTGTCCTGTATTGTATTATAATTTACCATAACAAAATGAAATTACCCAGGATTTAATCTTCTAACAAATTGGCAGAAGGCAACATTGGTCCTCATGGTATGTAACTTACAGATCTACTTTAAAAATAAATTACAGAACCTAGTTAAGAGTGTTACAGTGCATGGGAAGTAGCAATTAATGCTTAAAACATAAAAAACAAAAATACTACCTTTTCTAAGCTTTTAGTATAAAGGGCCATATAAGAGTCAAGGCATTTCAGCAGGAAACTGCATTTGCTTGGTGTTTCTCCTTACTTTTGAACTCATCTAGTTGTAAAAGAAAATTAGTATAAAATAGACACCAATCAGAACTTCTGCATTTGCATTAATGAGGACATTTGAACTCTTAAAAAGTAATATGCACTATAAAGTGTTAGACTGAGTTTTTAATGCTTCCTTGAAGAACATTATGGATACAGTAATACAAGGAGTGTAAGTATCTATTACCTCAAATTTAATAATATAGAAATGTGGGTTTGCAAATAAATACTAGACATTTCCAAGCTTAGAAACAATTTCTTTATATACCTATCTTTATATTCTCATAACTAATTTTAAATCAATATACATTTTGAGTTTCTTTTTAAAATATGACGTGGTAAGTTTATAAGTCTAAAATAACATTTTAAATATTCCACATTGTTTAAAGCACATTTTCAATTTGCTTTTAAGAATCTTGATACAGATTCTCCTTGACTTACTAAGGAGATACATCCCAATGAACCCACCATAAGTCAAAAACATTGTAAGTCATTAATAAAACCACTTTTTAAATTGAAAAGCTCATAAGTCAAGCCACAGTTAGTCAGTATCTTCTGTACTTTTATATATCTCTTTTATATTCTGCAGTATTTAGAATTCTGGTACCCTATTATCTTTGTTTACACATGGTACAGTCCTGGGCACAGAATGGTTACTATCTATGTCTGCATCTTATCTATGTGTGCAAGTAAGGTTTATCATTAGATGAGATACTCATGCCTTTCATTGTAGAGTAGAACTGATTTCATTACTCCATTCACTAGTAGTTATGATTTTTCTGCTGAGGATACTATAATCTCTGCAGTATACTGTAAACTGTAAGATTGATGGATTGCAAGACCAAAATGGATAATGCATATCACAAAGTCTCCAGTCGGTGCAGCAACATGGTGTTTGCTGAAGGAATTCTTCAACACTCCTCACCACCTTGGCGACAGGCAAGCTATTTCAATCCTTTGCTCTGAAATTGTTTTTAGTATCATCCCCCCCACTTCTCTCCTTGTGATAAGAATAATATGCATTTGGACTGTGGATTTAATATATGCCAAGCATTATGTGAGGTGATTTCCATACATTTTTCTCCATCCTAACAATATTGTAAGGTAGGTATTATTATTATTAAGGAAGTGAAGTTCAGAGATATTAAGACACTTACATAAACCCAAATAGTTAATGGAAAGAAACAGATTTTGAAAAAAAAATATTCTACAGTCTATAGTCTGAACCCCAGAATTTCTTACACATTGGTCTTGCAGACATGTTGTTGATAAGGACGGTTTAGGTCTATACACTGGAATAACCATTGATTCTATCATTCATTTGCTCATGCATAGAGATCCTATAGAAAATCTAGTCCAAATTCTGACACACTAAGCTGGAGAAAAATTTGATCACATTTTCCATCATGTTTATTACCTAATTCAAGGTCTCTTGACATCTGTAATTCTCCTTAACTTTCTCTCTCCAGTCCCATTTAGGACATATTGAATAAAAAGTGGGCATTATTCCCCTTGGGGTTAGTAATCAACTTATTTTTGAAGAGGTTAATTTCACATTTAGTCTGCCTTACTGACTTCCCAATTTAGTCCCAGTTTTGAAATGGGTATACAATTTATTCCCTAGCTTTTGCAGCTAATGTTTAAAGAGAATTATTAAAATTTGAGTACAAGAACAAGTGTCTCATAGATTGAAATTTGCTCTTCACCTACATCTCTGGGCTCTAGGTATATTTTGAGTTTATTGAACATTTGTTTGACCGTGGGTTTGAATTCAATAAAAGGCTAATTTATAATATTCTTGTGTTTTAATCTTTTCATTTCATTTATACGACTTGGTCAAGCATAAAAGATCTAGAAGCCAAGCATTTGTCTACTTCAGTGGTAAAGCAGTATCCTTTGTAAGAAGAAAATATTTTATTTGACTTCATTTTTTTGTTCCTTGAAAACATTAAGACCATACAATATTAATTTGTTGTATAAAAATTAAGAGAAAACAACTGCATAGCTATGTTCAACTTCAGAGAAACAGTTATTTGGAAAAATTTATCTAATAATTGGTATTAGCAACTCCCCACCACTAAACCTACACACTTTTGTATTTTACTTTTCACTTTTATTTATTTCATATAGCCATATATTTCATAAACTTACATGGGTCAGATCAAATGACTCACTTTTTCCTATTGCCCTGTACATTTTCTTGTGAAAGCATCTGACTGTGATACTGTTTATTTAATAAATTGAAATCCAATACTAGCAAAGCCAAGGATTTATCTTTGTATATCAGTCTCTCTGAAGGGCATGAAGGGGGACTCTTGCCCTCTGTTTCTGGAAAGAAACATTTAAATATAGTAGTTATTTTATAGTAGTTATTTTAACCTCATCTTGGTGTTATAGGGGCTTGATTCTAACCTTGCTTTAAATGGATACAAGTTTTTAGAGAATTAAGCCTAAGCATTCAAAGGGAAAGTATGACTGTCTCAACATTGATCCATTCTCATTCAGATGACTTCCAGGCAAATGCTAAAGAGAAGCCATTTAGTCTCAAGTGTGCAATTGTATAGTACTTCAAGGATGCAACAGTCCATAGTTCTTGGCAAAAAAATTCTTAAATCTCAAGAGAGATAAAATGTTGACTTGCAAAAACCTGAGCAGTGTATATACTAAAACCAGATTTTATGTTCTATATCTAGAAAAAAAGTTGACAAATCCTGTAATACATGGCCTGACAGATTTTGAATATTTAGATGTTGCATTTTATAAAATAGATTATATAAATAGATTATATGAAATACTCAGTCATATGTTGACAACAACAAGAACAACAACAACACCAATTTGCTTTCACCACATCCTGGTAATGGTTTATAATTACTGAACTAATAAAAATCCAACTAACTCATTATTTCAGTCTTCAAAATCTTTGCTTGCTGATAACTGATTGAAGTGCTACATCATTCATCCATCTAAGTGATTGTAATTATCAAATTAATTGTTTCTAAACTATCAAGGTCTAGTTATTTAGATCACTTTACCACTATAATTTCCAGAGCCATTTCTGATTAATAACCACATATAGCTGCTTAGTTTTTTGTATCTGGTAAACATTTGCATATTTGGGAGCAAAAATAACAAATTACACCTTAACTTTGAATTTGTACCTCAGTGTATAGATTTTATAATTGTTTCTGAATGTCAGATGGTTAAGAAACAATTATCTTGACAATAGTGCTTATTTCATAAGTGCAGAAAAAAAGTTTCTTTTCAGATTATGCAATGAGTAGTTTTTCTTATTATTACTATTATTATTAGTTACTTAGGATTGGTTCTCCTTACCCATTTAGAAAGATTAAAAAACAAAACAAAAACAAAACATGAGAACAAAAATGAGAGAAAATTCCTGATAATTAAATGATGACCAACCAATAATCTCTTAAGTACTTAAATATTTAGTAATTGCACAAAATATATCTAAGTACTGATGGCACAAAAGCTGACTCCCTGCTGTGAGATCTGAGCTTGTCCAGTTGTGCAGAAAGACCAAAATATAGTCATAGATTTTCTAAAGAGAAAAATATAAGCAAGAAGTATACAAAGGGTTTGGAAGATGAATTGATTCAATTTGTTCATTTGGTTAGCACTATTGGTGAAAATCGTACCTTAGAAATCTAATACCAGGTGGATCACAATGACCAAGACAGTCAATACTGCAATGTCCCTATAGTTTAATGTCCATCTACAATAAAACAATGAAAATACACATCATTTTAGAAGAAAAAAATGAAGTATCATAGAAGTCTCAGAGGAGAAGCCAGACAGTTTTTCAGGAAGATAAAGGAATGATTTATTCTAAGACTATCTGGTGTCAATATGAGTGAATTGAAATTTACTGATAGATAACATTCTTCGTTTTTAAAGAAAAGTATTATTTCCCAAGTATTATTCTAGTTGTTTCTAGTGCCTTCCAATAATTTACAGTATGAATGGCTGCTGTTTTTTCTATGAGAGCTGTCCTTTTCTTAAGAACCAGAAGCCTCCATCAATAGGGGCTGCTGTTTTAATTGTTTCTCTTTTTCCCCCACAGGGAGAGGGAGGGTTTGTACTGATGGCATTGTAATTTGTTACATAAAGCAAAATTCCGCGAAAGAGTGTCTATACTTGATTTCCTCTCCTCACGTTACTCTTGAACCTACTTGAATCAGGCTTTCATCTCCATCCCCCTACAGAAACCAGTACTGTCAAGGTAACAAATAACCTGCACATTGCTTATTACAATAGTCAATTTCCAGTTCTCAAGGTATTAGATCAGCAAACTCTTCATCACTATTTCCTTCTCCAATGATTTATTTTACTTGATATTCAAGGCACCATTCTCTGTTTTCCTCTACACTATTGACCATTTCATTACAGACGCTTCTTCTAATTTAGTCAGACCTGTAAAATCTGGAGTGCCTGGGCATTGGACTTCTACTCTTTCCTATGATTACTTTCTTGGTGATTCACCTATGCAGGGCTTTAACTAGTGTCTTTGTGCTGGTGATGCCCAAATTTGTCTACTTTATCTTTGTAATAGATTGAAATTATGGTTTCCCTCTTTCCTAGATGAGAATTATATCCCCCAAATCTAAAAAGCAAAATTCAGATTTGACCATGCAACTAACTCTGGACAATGGTAATGGAGATTATTTTGTCCATCTCCAGGAGAAGCTTCATGACCAGTGTGAGACTTATGTTGTTTTTCCCTTGTGCTATGAGCCTGGCAAAGTGTTAAACACATCTGCTCTGTCATTCTGGGTCTCATAGTCAAAGCAACTAGGAGTACAGCCTTAGCAGCCCCAAGGTGGCTATGTAATATGAGTGAGTATTTAAAAATGTGTTTGCCGGGGGGGGGGGTGCGGAGCAAGATGGCTGAATAGGAGCAGCTCCAGTCCCACCTCCCAGCGCGAGCGACACACAAGATCGGTGATTTCTGCATTTTCAACTGAGGAATTGGGGTCATCTCACTAGGGAGTGCCGGACAATCGGTGCTGGTCACCCGCTGCAGCCCGACCAGCGGGAGCTGAAGC
>NW_016813672.1:1610930-1616413 GCF_001698545.2 Rhinopithecus bieti
CAAATGGGATCTAATTAAACTAAAGAGCTTCTGCACAGCAAAAGAAACTACCATCAGAGTGAACAGGCAACCTACAGAATGGGAGAAAATTTTTGCAATCTACTCATCTGACAAAGGGTTAATATCCAGAACTTGCAAAGAACTCAAACAAATTTACAAGAAAAAAACAAACAACCCCATCAAAAAGTGGGCAAAGGATATGAACAGACACTTCTCAAAAGAAGACATTTATGCAGCCAACATATACATGAAAAAATATTCATCACTCGCCATTAGAGAAATGCAAATCAAAACCACAATGAGATACCGTCTCACACCAGTTAGAATGGAGATCATTAAAAAGTCAGGAAACAACAGGTGCTGGAGAGGATGTGGAGAAATAGGAACACTTTTAAACTGTTGGTGGGACTGTAAACTAGTTGAACCGTTGTGGAAGACAGTGTGGCGATTCCTCAAGGATCTAGAACTAGAAATACCATTTGACCCAGCCATCCCATTACTGGGTATATACCCAAAGGATTATAAATCATGCTGCTATAAAGACACATGGACACGTATGTTTATTGTGGCACTATTCACAATCGCAAAGACTTGGAATCAACCCAAATGTCCACCAATGACAGACTCGATTAAGAAAATGTGGCACATATACACCACGGAATACTATGCAGCCACACAAAGGATGAGTTAATGTCCTTTGTAAGGACCTGGATGCAGCTGGAAACCATCATCCTCAGCAAACTATCACAAGAACAGAAAACCAAACACCGCATGTTTTCACTCATAGATGGGAATTGAACAATGAGAATACTTGGACACAGGAAGGGGAACATCACACACCAGGGCCTGTCATGGGGTGGAGGGAGGGGGGAGGGATAGCATTAGGAGATATACCTAATGTAAATGACGAGTTAATGGGTGTGGCACACCAACATGGCACATGTATACATATGTAACAAACCTGCACGTTGTGCACATGTACCCTAGAACTTAAAGTATAATAAACAAATAAATAAATATATAAGTAAATAAATAAAACAAAGAAAGAGCAACAAGGGAATTTTTGAAGAAGAAAAATAACTCTGGTTGTGTGTTGACATGGTAAGTAAGATTTAAACAGATTCACCTGAGGATTGACCAGTCACACCTTGTGCTGTCATTTCTGAGTCTTCATCTCCTCCCTCCCATCTCTGTGGTAAGATTGTCACCTCTGGCTTTTTTTGCTACTTCCAGAAGCATAGCTGTTCTTTAGGATTGGTTCTGTTATACATATATTCCAGATAAAAGGCTTGTGGACGTTTTTCTGAATAGATGTACTAAATCTGAAAAAAGAAGCTGTTTGTTTTATATCTTGAGCTTATAAAACGTCCAATAACTCATCCAAAAGCTTAATTTCTCATAAGCAAGGAAAGAAGAAAATAACATTGGGGTTATCTATTATGTTTTACATAATATCACCTAATCCTCAGAAAACCATTTAAGGTAAATAATAGATCTCTATTTTATAGATGACAGAATTGATGTTTAGAGAGTAAACAGTAACTTGTTCAAAGTCATGTAGCTTTGGTGAAGGCTTGAATACAGGAGGATCTTCCTTCAAACAGGCACTTTTCTTGGCCTCTTCATTCTACTAAATATACCTAAAGGATGTTAAGGAGGTAAAATGAAAAGTAGAGCAAACATTTTCAGTTTTTAGCTCTGAATTTTTGGCTGACATTTTAATTCATCTGTTTAAAACTTATGTTAACTTAAAACCCTGAAGTTCCATTGGAAAAGAAACAAAATTATTATACATTTTAACTTTTGGGAAATATATGGGGAAAATATTAACAACTAGAGAGAGATCTAAGACTAGTAAGATATATATCCGCATATATATGATTATTTAAATATATATATTTCTAAATCTATATATGCTTATTTGAATATATATACTTCTATATCTGTATACATATGTTAATTCATATGATATCTATATCTGTATACACATCCATATCTATCAATTGATTCGTTAATCTGTTAAATTATCTCTATTAGATAAGATGATTCTCCCAATGTATCACCATGCTCTTCTTCCTATGTGGAAACAAATTACTATGTACTTGCCAATATATCTTTAAAAATAGAAGCTATAATCCAAATCTAATGTATTTCCTTCCCTGTGAGCATAGAATTCCTTTTCCTGGGGAACAATAAATGTAAAAGAAGGCTTAATAAATGTCATCGGGGAGGCAATGATGGACATACAGCTGTATACAACCTGTATTAGCAGGTGGCAAGTAACATTGCTATCTTTCCTGATAAAACCTGCAAAATGTTTTGTAGAGAGGATGCCTGGGTTCTCTGAGTAAGGGGTTTGCCCAGGCATTGAAAAAAACATAGTGAAGAAATGAGATGCCAAAACTAGGACCAGAGAAGGGATCCAGAAGGCTCTCTCATGCAGGTAAAACTGTGAGGTTTGTATAATTTGCTACCTGGGAATTATTAATAATAAAGTGATGTGCTATGTGGGTACTATCATTCTGTTTTTCCTGGAGGTTTTCAGACAAAGTTATCCCTAGCTACAAAGACACATCACTGCCTCAGGCTGATGCAAAAGACACTACTGTCAGATTGCTCTGAGAAATCTGGACCTGCCTCTATCCTCACTGAATACTTGTTTCAAAAGAGCAGCCTCATCACTGCCTACCAGAAGTATGACTGGCTGGTCTCCCACTGCTGTTTCTTAGCATGAGTAAGAAATCCCACTACATGCCGTTTTCAGCCTGTCTAAATGTTTATTTTCTGCTTTAGCTGCAAACCTTACACTTCTTTCTCCAGTTTTTTTTTTTTTTTTTTTTTNGTTTGCCATAAGCCACTGAGGTTTGGGAGTCCCTTGTTTTGCTGCATATGAAGTATTTTGACAGGTGAAAACCTCTCTTTTTCACAGATCTCACGTACTGCCTCTTTAGTGAACACCTGCACACTGTTGTTTTACATGGTCCAAATAAACTCCTCATGATTTTCCTTTAAGTTTTTTCTTCCTGCAATCTTCTTTATCTCACTAAATGGCAATTCTCTTCCTTCTGTTGGTCAGGCCTTGATTTGTATTTTCTCTCACAGTTGCAAATCAATCTGTTGGCAGATCCTGTGAACTTCAACATATACTATTTCATGTCTGTAAATATATGATTGATTTTAAAATTATGTTTTAAATTTTTACTATTTATTTTTTGTTATAGAGGTGAGTTTTCTCTATGTTTCTCTATGTTTCTCTATGTTGTCCAGGCTGATCTCAAACTCTTGGGTTCAAGCTGTCCTCCTGCCTCAGTCTCCCAAAGTGCTGGGATTAAAGGTGTGAGCCCCTGTGTTTGGCTATATGACAGTTTTTTTGTTGTTGCTCCTTTGTTTTTACAGTTTCCTCTCTAATACAAGTTATCATCTTCTCTAAACTGAAAAAATCCTAACTGATCATCCTGACTCTCTTTGCCTCTTTGCCTCTCCTTTATATTCCATCCATTGTTCCTGCAGCCTGATAGATCACATTGTTCCTGTGCTCAGAAGTCCTTAGAGTCATTAGAGATTTTTGCCATTGCCTAGAGAACCTCTGACCTACCTCCACCCATTATCTCCCTCTCCCTACTCTATTTCAGCCACATGGACCACTGTGGTTCTTCCGCAGGGTCTTTGCACTGCTGTTCCCTATGTCTGGAATGCTTTTTCCCTAATACCAAGAGGGCTCACTCTTTCACTGACTTTTGGTCTTTTCCTGAGATATCACTGTATTTATGGGCCCACCTTTGTCTACTGTGCAGAAATAGCAGGTCTGACCTGTACACACTGCTCTTCTAATCACCTTCATCTTAATTTTTCTCTAAAGTGCTTAACACCATGAGACAAATCATGTATATACTTGTTTTATCTATCTTCTCCCACTTGACTACAACCAGGATTTAACTGTTTTGTCCACAACTGTACCTCTTGTGCCCAGATCAGAGTCTGGCATATAGATGTGCTCAGTAATACATGTCAATCAATGATGGGCAGGGATACAGAGAGCTATAAGGTCCTGGCTGTTCCGTTTACTGCCTTTGGGGCCTTGGACAATTTATTAACTTCTATGCCTTAGTTTTTAAAATCTGGAAAGTGAGAATAATTGACCCTATCTCATACGATTTATGTGAACCATTTTAAAGGCAAATATATAGATATAGAACTTAGAACATGACTGGTGCAAAGTAAGTGATAATGAATATCATTAAAAAGGAAGACAGGAATAAAATAGTATACAAGCGGTGAGTATAATGTACATGACAAATTTGTAGTCTCTGATTTTGGCTGAGCTGTGGCAAATTGAATCAAGTCGCATAATCCTTACCCTCTATGCCTCCATGTTCTTGTCTATAAATTAATAAAAACAATAGAATTTAAAGAATTGGAGATCATGTATATATAATGTCCAGCCCAAGACTTACCCTTAGTAGGCACAAAAATATTTACCATTATAATGAAAAAGATTTTTTGAGTGATTAATTTGTATCAGAAAGTTACTTCTTTGGCAATCCTGTAAGATAGTTATTGTTATTATTCAACTTTTCCAAATAAATTGTGGACAGGTTTGGAAACTTGTACAAGAACATGTGCTAATAAGTGGTGGAGCTGGGATTTTCTGTCTATTTACTGACTTACTAATTAATAAGTATGAGTGTTCATCTTCATAGAATTTAAAATCAATCTGGCAGGGAAGTGGTTGATATAAAGAAAGTTGAGTAAATAGCACTGTGGGATTTAAATAACAATCCAAGCCAATAATAAAAACTTCTACGTGGCAGATATGGAACTTTTATGCCATGGGTTGTGTTAACTGTAGGAATTCAGATCAAAGAAAGAGCAAACCCACAGCCAATATCATACTGAATGGGCAAAAACTGGAAGCATTCCCTTTGAAAACTGGCACAAGACAGGATGCCCTCTCTCACCACTCCTATTCAACATAATGTTGGAAGTGCTGGCCAGGGCAATTAGGCAGGAAAAAGAAATAAAGGATTTCACTTAGTAAAAGAGGAAGCCCTATTGTCCCTGTTTGCAGAAGACATGATTGTATATTTAGAAAACCCCATTGTCTCAACCCAAAATCTCTTCAAGCTGATAGCAACTTCGGCAAAGTCTCAGGATACAAAATCAATCTGCAAAAATCACAAGCATTCTTATACACCAATAACAGACAAACAGAGAGCCAAATCATCAGTGAACTCCCATTCACAATTGCTTCAAAGAGAATAAAATGCGTAGGAATCCAACTTACAAGGGATGTGAAGGACCACTTCAAGGAGAACTACAAACCACTGCTCAACGAAATAAAAGAGGATACAAACAAATGGAAGAACATTCTATGCTCATGGATAGGAAGAATCAATATCTTGAAAATGGCCACACTGCCCAAGGTAATTTATAGATTCAATGCCATCCCAATTAAGCTACCAGTGACTTTCTTCACAGAATTG
>NW_016813672.1:1618936-1650878 GCF_001698545.2 Rhinopithecus bieti
TTTTTTTTTTTTGTTTTTGCGCCAACCCTTCCCCTTTTTTCCCCATTTTTTTTTTTTTTTTTTTTTTTTTTTTTTTTTTTTTTTTCCATTGTGTTAAAATACTGAGTAAGTGCTCTGGTCTACACCAGGTCACACATTCTTTTTAAAGATTGTTCTTGGAGACCTTGTACTTGCTAGTCTTATGTAACATGATGAAGTTTTTCAGAGAAATAAATTGGGTGAAAATATCATTTAGTATAGCTTAAGGCAGGTCCAAAGACTGAGGAAAATCACACCATGAAAAAATAAAAGTAAAATTAAAAGGCATACCGTTTTCTTTTCCTTTTCTGTTCTACAGCATTATACAGAACGTGGCTTTGTCCAGGCCACTCCCTACTCAGTTTTTTCAGTGGCCCCACATTGCCTACTGAAAAAGGAGAAATACTGTGTCCTGTGTGCTGATGACAAGTTAGTGACTTTATACAATTGATTTAATCCTCAGAAACCTGCTACTCTACTTTCCCAATAGTACATGTAGCCATAAATGTATAAACTACAAGTTTGGCTTTCTATACCCTTTGCAGCATTAAGCTCATATCCCTCTATGCCTTCATGAACTCCACCTCCTAGCCAAAGTCATCCACTCTGGTTTCTATGTTTTTCTCATGTGGTTTGCTCATGTGGTTCCTCCCTGCACCCCCTCCCAAAAATGCCCTTCTCCTTGTATTTCACCTTCAGATCCTAAGATTTTAGCACTCCCTTATTCATGCAGCTTCCTGTTATCTCTCTGTTGTGCTCCAAGTTGCTACTCCAAGCACATCTGATCTCTCCCTCCTCTGAATGGCTAATGGCCAAAAAAAGGTGTGTGAAATTCCTGAACACACTTTCTACCTGTGCCATCTTTTTGCATGTGCATATCTTTCTACAAGACCCTAAGATCTTGTGTCAATAGGGTCATTCATTATATTTTATACCATATGTTAATAAGTGATTTAATAGGTTAAAGGATCTAACATCCAAGTTTTAAAAAAATGAATATTTAAAAGTCTGTTTTATTCTAAATTCTAATTAAGTTCCAATGAAATTTTTATTTTCTTTATGCTTTGAATAGTTATTATATTAATTTTAATTTAGCTTATAAAGTGATAGAATTCAATAGCAAAGACACGGAATCAACTTAAATGCCCACCAATCATGGATTGGATAGGGAAAATGTGATACATATATACAGTAAAATACTATGCAGCCATAAAAAGACAAAACATTTCCTTTGCAGAAACATGGATGCAGCTGGAGGCCATTATCCTGTGTGAATTAATGCAGGAACAGAAAACCAAATACCAAACGTTATCACTTTTAAGTAGGAGCTCAATATTGAGTACTCATGAACATAAATATGACAATAATAGATAATGAAGACTACTAGAGTGGGGAAAGGAAGGGAGAAAAGCTTTGAAAAACTAATTGTTGGGTATTATGCTTAGTACCTAGGTGGTGGGGTCTTTTGTACTTCAAACCTCAGCATCACACAATATAACCAGCTGACAAACTTGCACGTGAACCCCCTGAATCTAAACTAAAAGTTGAAAAAAGAAAAAAAAAAAGGAAACAAAGAGAAAGTAGCATAGAATAGAAACTCAATGTTAAAAAAGAACAAAGGAGGAGATGAAGACAAACAGCAACAACGACAAAAAGAGAGATTTGAAGGTAAAATAGTGAGTTTTGAGTATGAAGTGACATTACAGAAAGTACAATTTCCTTAATCTGTGAATGTAAGAAAAGTGGTGTGGTGGTGCCATTTTGTAAACAATGGCACTCCTTCAATATTAAATACTCACAGGAAAAGTAAACTAATTTCCATATAAATACAAATCACTGTGCTAAGTGAAAGTACATCTTCTCACACAGACATGTAATGTCAAGATTAGTATCAACTTTTTATAGGGCAGAAATTCAGACTGAGAGACATTATTGCTTGTCCAATGCCACAGAGCATCTAGATGACAAATAAAAATGTGCTGTAGCTGAATTGAAAGTTCATGGGATGGAGAGTAGCTTCACAGGATCCTGTGGAACTGGACATTGTAACCAGATGCCAGTTTGTTAAGCATGTCTGGTTTGCACCAATGATCCCAGTGCACCAATTTATATCACTGGCTGCCCTTTCTCACTTTTCTGCCCCACACACATAGTGCTCACACATTACTTTGAATACCTCTGTAAACTCCATTATATAAAATTCACACCCAGCTGCTGAGGAGCACAAACACTGTTCTACCCAAGAAGGTTTGCATTTTGAAAGGGAGGAGATAGCTAGACCCATGGTAAATATAAAGAGATTTTATCTGTCAGTTGAAATAATTATTAAAAATGATAGAATGAATATTAACAATGGTCTAGTGATTTTATAAAATTGGGAGCATTCTTGGGAGACTTTAATCTAGGAAAAACATATGCTTTTATTGTACAATAGAGAACACTCTTGAGAGTGTCTTTAGACACTTTTTTAGACAAATTAGGATGGTCACACTATGTAAAACACCTGCTGAATAAACAGACAACCTAAAGAATAGGAAAAGATATTCACAAACTATGCATCCAACAATGTTCAAATATCCAGAATCTAAAAGGAACTTAAACAATTCAACAAGTAAAAAAACCAAGTAACCCCATTAAAAAGTGGACAAAATACATGAACAGACACTTCTCCATAAAAGACATACAAAACAGCCAGAAAACACCTAAAAAATGCTCAACATCAGTCATCATCACAGGAATGCAAGTCAAAACCATAATGTGATATATCACAATAGTCAGAAGGGCTATTATTAAACGTCAAAAAATAACAGATGCTGGCAAGGCTGCAGAGAAAAGGGAACACTTATACTTTGTTGGTCAGAATGCAAATTAGCTCAGTCACTGTGGAAAGCAGTTTGGAGATTTCTAAAATAACTTAAAACAGAACTGCCATTCGACTTAGCAATCCCATTACTGGGTATATACCAAAGGAAAGTAAATAGTTCTACCAAAAAGTCACATGAACTCATATGTTCATCACAGCCCCATTCACAATCGCAAAGATATGGAATCAACCTAGACGCCCACCAACAGCGAATTGGGGAATGAAAATGTGGTACATATACACCATGGAATACTACATAGCCATAAAAAAGAATGAAATCATGTCCTTAGCTGCAACATGGATTCAACTGGAGGCCATTTTCCTAAGTAAATTATCACAGGAGCAGAAAACCAAATGCAACATGTTCTCACTTATAAGTGGGAGCTAAATATTGCGTACTCACGGACATGAAGATAAGAACAATAGACACAGGGGACTACTAGAGGGAGGAGAATGCGAGGGGAGCAAAGGCTGAAAAACTACCTATTGGGTGTTATGCTCACTACCAGGATGACAAGGTTGTTTGCACACCAAACCTCAGTGTCACACAATGTACCCATGTAACAAATCTGCACATGCACTTTCTGAATCTAAAATAGAGGTTGGAATAAGAAAAATAAATAAGTAAATAAGATACTTGCTCAACTCTGTGTGAGTGCCTTGTCATTTATTTTAGGTTTTAAAGAAATAATATTTGGAAGATTGACAAATTGTTAAAGATTTTAAGGTGCTTCACTAAACACTCTTTAAATATAACCTATATACTTAATATGGTGAACCTCAATGTGTGATGCTTAAATTCCAGAACATGAGACGTTGTCTCAATTGCTCTGGGTCATGGAGTAAATTACTGTAATCTTTAACTTGTTCAGATATTAAAAGGACCGTATGAATGTTATGTAATGAATTAACTTCCTTTTACCCAGTTGCTTATGTATGCAGTTTTGAGCAGCACAGTTCATGCTGTGCAAGACAATAGTTTCTATTGTTGCTATCACTATAGTTATTAGAGAGATAATTCTTTTCTTTGTAAAATGAAACACTTTAAAATTACGTGAAGAATGGAGTAAGATAAACATCAGGAAATATATCAAGTTAGAAAAATGAGATTTTATAAAATATCTAACATGTCAAGAACAGTTGATTATAAAATTATTACATTAATGCACTGCCCACTATGATCTATGAAATGTTTAGCTTCCATCTGTCCATGCTAGAATGCTAGAATAACTTATTAAAAGTGCATATTTGTTTTTCAGTCTTTTATTTGCAGCTGCTATATTTTACATCATTGTTACAAGGAGTGAAACATAACTAACCAATAAACTGGGATAATTCCTTGGTTATTGGCACATGAGACATGTTTCTTGAAACATATTAGTGTGTTGAACCAATATTTGAGCATTTACTATTAAAAAGTCATGGTTATAGATGGTGAGGAACAAAAAATACTTTATTTCATCAAATTTAAGATGTCATTTCTTTCAAAATGCTACATTTTATATATGTTTTGAAGGAAAAGATGCTAGATGCTATAGATTGTAAGATACATCTTTCATGTTTTCCTTGAGAGTGATAAGAAAGAAAAAAAGATACATTATGATTTCAAGTATGTGAAATTGCAACACTCTGGGCTTTAAATTCAGTAAAAAATTATATGGTCTGGTTTACTAAGACGATGAGTTCAGTGCACACACAGTTAAGGAACAGAAAATCTATAGGAGAGGCATCTTTACACATTTTTACCAAAGGGAATGACAAAATGAAAATTGGTGTCTCATTTGCATTGGGCCTGGAAAGCTAATTTAAGGAAACTGGATGTGGTTAATTCTTGGAACAATTAAATACTGGAGAGTAGGTGGTCATAATCCGAAGAATTAATTCAATATGAAGGAATTCAATATGAAGAATAAATTTAAGATGAAAAATTCTGGAGTCAGGAAAATAAAGAGAACTCACAAAATTAAAGTAACAAGACCCTGGTCATAAGTAAAAGCAGAAAGATTAAACAGAAACTTTGCCATGAGTAAATTATTCTAATAGATGCTGGTGAATGAAGAGGGAATGAAATTAGTAGAATCTAGTAGGTTAATACTTGTCTTCAAAATCTGAAGTGTGAATAACAGACACAAGCTGGTATAATGCTTGTGGGGAGAATAAAGCTAAGAAATAAAGCTAAGAAAATGATTTTAGTGTTAGATGTTGTAGACGGTCATAGACGGTTAGATGGCATAGACGGGGCTACTGATTGACTACTAAGATCATGTTGGAAATTTATAGTTACAGCAAAAAGGAAAAGTTAGGGCTTATGTGATAAATTTAAGAATAATGATAGCAGAAATATAATGTCTTCTCTTCCTCCTCCTCTCACTAAGGAAAAGGTAAAATGCAGAATTTGTTACACATTTTGGCCACATATGTACTGGCCCCTTGGAGTCACCCATTGTGTGTTTTCTCCTCATATATGATTTGACTATTTTTCTCTCTCTCTCTCTTTCTCTCTGCTCCCTCTCTCTCCCTCTCCTTATGTCTTGCTCTCTCTCTTTCACCCACTCAACCTTGTTTGAGAAATTGACTGATAAACCATGATTTATGTCTGATCAGGTTATTTATAATTTAATGCATAAGGCAGATACACACATACACAATTCTACACAAGGAAAATACAATCAGCGAAACACAAAATTTGTAAGCAAAATATTATTAGGGTTCAGAGACTGGGAAATACTTCTGGCCAAAGAGAACTCCTTCTGCCAGATGAAGTCTATGGAGTAGGAGAATATGAGTTCTACTGTGAATCATGGTTAGAATTATTCAGAAATAAGTATTGCTGATGTTTGCCTAGTTTAAAAAAGTCAACTATAAAACAGTGTAGAAAAGAATGAAAATTGTTCATTTTCTCACAAAAGAGAAATAACCACATTAAATAATAAGTCCTTCCTCTCATCTGTATTGTTTTTTATAGATAGGCCATACTGTGTATATGTTGCATAACTTGATTTTACCACTTAATGTTACATCCTAAGCATTTACCCAACTCTTTAAAGAATATAGACAGCAATACTTACCAATTATATATACTGTCTTAGGTGGATACATTTTACTTAATTTTTTATTGTTACACATTTTGATATTTCCAAGTTTCTTTATTATAAGTAATGCCCCAACACTTGTCAGATTAGTTTCTTAGGATAGGTTGCTATCAGTGACATTACTGCAAAAAAGGCGTGAATAATTTGAAAACTTGTAAACTGGTAAACATAGTAAACTGGTAAACTGGTAACTTTTACATGGAAACATGGAAAACTTGTAAACTGGTAAACATTTGAAAACTGGTAGACGTGACCAAACAGCTTTCTCTATAGATTGTGAAAATGTACAATGCCATTTGAGTATGAGAGTGCCTGTCTTAAGTACTCTTACATTTGTTCAATGTTTTTACTTCCATTATGAGTGTATAATGATTGGAATGAAAAAAATCATTTTTTAAGAACTATGTATTTCATTAATTTAAAACATTAAACACTTATAAAATAATGTGTTAGATAGACACAGTTCATCTTTTAGATACTCTGTTTAACCTAATTTGACCATGTGTTGAGGTTTATAACTATGCAATAGATTTATTGTATGATTTCATTATAGGTTAGAATAGTAATCCTCTGTCAGATTTCTTTGAAATGTGTTTCAATTTATATTGTTTAACAGATTATTCAGAAAATCGATGCTACAAACCCTTCAATTTTTGGTTTCTTCCATCGCTCTTAACACATCAAATCCTTTCCATATTTAATAAATTAATTACTAAGTATATAATTTATTTTATTGTTGAAATAATTTATTAAAGTACATTTTATTATTCAATCCTTCTGAGATTTACTTTATTAAAAACAAAGCAGAATTTATCAAGTACCAATTTTTAAATAACCTGTTTGTCTATTCACTTTGTGATTTCTCCTTCAAGACACATTAACCAACTATATACCTCCAGGTCTACTTCTAGTCTCTCTATTCTGTTCACTTGATATTACCATCTGTCACTTTGCCAACACCAAACTCATTTAAGCTATTTGAGCTTTCAAATTTGTTCAGTTTCGGCTGGGGGCAGTGACTCATGCTTGTAACCCCAGAACTTAGGGAGGCCAAGGCGAGCAGATCACGAGGTCAGGAGTTCAAGATCAGTCAGCCTGGCCAACATGGTGAAGCCCTGTCTCTATCAAAAATACAAAAATTAGCTCGTCATGGTGGCACACATCTGTAATCCCAGGTACTTGGGAGGCTGAAGCAGGAGAATCTTTGAATCCAGGACAGGGAGGTTGCAGTGAGCTGAGATCACACCATTGCACTCCAGCCTGGGTGATGAACGATGAGCAAGACCCCATCTCAATAAATAAATAAATAAATAAATACATAAATACATAAAATTTGTTTTGCTTATTCATCCAAGCTCATTATGCAAGCATATATTAGTTTACATTTTTCTTTAAGTAGCTCAGTGGGATTTTGTTTTCTTTACAATCTTGCTCCATTTATACTGAGATATTTTACATATTTTAATGCTACCACAATTAATTGCTTTTTTAAACGTTTATGTCATCTAAATGATTATTGATGGACCAAACAGAAACATTTTTGAATGGTTGTATAATTCCACCTTTAATCCATAAACTTAGGGAACTTTAATTAGTTCAGTGTTGAATAATCCTTAGTTATTAAAAATGTTTAAAGGATTCTTTTCTTCTCAAATAATTATCTTTTCTTCTTCTCCTTTGATTTATCCTGTGCTTTACTGTAATGGCCATTATTTCCTGGATAACATTTTAAAAAATGTTTTAAAGCCAGTGGTAACAAACAGCTTTGCTTTTTTCCTGATCTTAGTGAGAAGGCAATTTTGTTTCACTGTTAAGTATGCTATTGACTGTTGCTTTAAAATAGTCTTTTGAGTTAATATGTATTTAATGCTTTTCTAAAGTCAATTTGACATATTTTCTCTTATGAATAACCTGATCTGCTATTCTATATTAATATATTTCATAGCACTAAAATAGAAATTCACTTCTAAGATAAATCCTATTTAGACGAGATAGGGCGAATTTAGGGTGATATGGCTATAGACATTTTGTAGTTCAAAGTTATTCTGTTAACTAAATCTCTGTAATTCCTTTGTGTATAAACTTGTCACTTATTTTTACCAAACTGAAAATATTTATTCTATGGTTATCTGTTCAGGTTTCAACTTTAAGACTCTACCACATCCAGAATGTAAATTATTGAGTTTTCTGTCTACTCTTTTACTTTGGAAGCATTATTATTATTTCTTTTTTAATGTTATTAAAGCTAAAAGTATATAGGATTGAAAGAAAGATTACTCCTAAAATATTTGAGCTTAAAAATTATCTCATAGATTTTATGTTCTCTATTATAATTACTTCAGTAAAAATTTCTGGCCAACATATTATTAAACCACATTGTAGAAAATTTAGAAACTTGAGAGAAATAAAATCACCTAGTTTCAATTTATCAAAAATCTATTTATCTACCCATCTACCTACAGATCAATTTATACAAATTGACATTGTACTTTATATAAAACTTTGATTTATTTTTTATTTTACATCATTTCAGCAATATTGTTGATGTTTTGGCTTACAATATGTTTTAACAATTATTTTAACTCAGCTCTATATTTGAGATAGTTCAGTAATTCATATCTTAAAGTTTCATATCATTGCAACCCCAATTATATATTTTAATTTTGATTTTAAAATGTCATTATTTTTTATTAATGGTTTGTTGATATTATGATTTTTCAGCCTTTGCATAAATAAAACTATATCTGAGTTTAAAGATAGATGGTTTGTCTTTCCTCTACTTACATGCTTTTTTGTTGTTTATTTTTTGTAAGCTCTCAAATTATCACAATGTGCCTATAGGCACAATAAACATACTCAAACTACATGCTCAAATTTATTTTTTGGCTAAGATTCATTGCTTAAGTTTATGTGAGATACTGAATAATTTTTAAAGGAACATATTGGTATTTCTGGATTTTTTTCTTTCTGTTTCTTTATAAAGAAATTCCAATTACTTAAGGCCATATAATAATAAATTATTCCTAGAGTAATAAAAAAACTTAGTGTAATGTTGCCTAGAGCTAACACTTTCTTACGTTCTTGAGAAAAGGAAGAAATTTTCGGACATTTATTGCTCTTTTCATTTCTAGAGATCCATTCCTTCTCTTAGTTTTTAGGCAACATTTCCTGTCTTTTGACAGGAAGTTTCTGAAGTCTCTTCATCAACTCAATTTCTAACAATAGAGAGAGTGTTCAGTTTGATTTTCCACCATTCCATTAACTGTCCTGGTGCTGTTAATATCCACCGTTTTATATGTAAAATGAAGAGCAGTATAATGTGCCCACTTCCTAGTCCTGTCTCAATTTCCTAATGGGCATTTATCTAATTGGTTCATCTAGAGCTAAATGCCTCTTTTGTCACTCTTCGCTTATTCCTCACAAGGTTTCTGCTTACGAGCAGGTCACTCGTAGGCCATCTGTGGCCTTCCTTCATTAAATGAATTATATGCTTTGCCTGAAAATCACAAGTCCCGCACACATTGTGAAGAAAACATTCTATTTCCTGTTATGCCTTTTTTTTTCCCCCTGAAATTGTAGCCTTTCAATGGATTTAGAAAGGCAGGTTAGGTTCTGAGGGCGGTAGCCTGAGGAGGAAAAACATCTGGCAGTATCATTTTATGTTGTGCTGGGGTTTCTGACTGAGGCAGACTTCTGTTCCTCAATCAAGGTATACAAAGTGGAAGAGGGGCTAATATTTCTGTGGCATAACTCCAAAGAAAAGTTTACTTTAAAATTCAATTTCTCCATCTGTCTTAATTTTATAGAAATTACTTCTGAAGTTTTATAAATATTTTCCTGTTTCCATTAGTGTCGATGACTACTATACTCTGTCGTATTTTCTGTCTCCACAAATATTTAAATAATAAGTTATGAGAAGCATATTATGAAAAGTTAGCTTGATGTCATCTTCACTTGGATTTCCACCTTATGCAGAAGAAACAATATAAGCCATCAGAAGTGTGAGAAAATGGAGGTATTTCTGGGTAAAAGCTAAGAGTTTTATAGTTTTATTTTGGATTGTAAAATGAAGATATGTTAACATTTTTCACCTAAAATTTGGCATTATGAAGCTGTATGTAATGAAAATTTGACCACGATTCATCCAATGAATAAGGGATTTATGAGGCACCTTGCAATGGTTCAAGTGAGAGGGAATTCGGGGTACTGTTAGATTGAGATATTTATGACTGTGTAGGACTTAGGAGGTCAAATTGTGCAATGGCTAGTTCTCACAACGAGACTGCTTGTTCACTTAAGAGTAACTTACTACAAAGTCACTTACTAACCATATAATCTTGGGCATGCCTCTTAACTTCTCTGTGCCACATTTACCTCAGAATTGGAGGTGCTTATTGGGTGTTCTTTGTAGGATTGGCAATTGCGCCAATACTAAGAGCTCAATCAATTTAAGTCATTATTATTACTCACATATTATTACTTCCTCAAAAGTGAGCTTACTATAAGCAGTAACCACACAGGTGGAACAATATCCTTCAATACTGAGCTTTCTGCCCAAAAAAAGTGTTGTAAGGATGCATTTATATCTTTCCTGCTCAGCTGGCTAGGGTTGTTGAGAAATGGTCCCTAGTATTAGTATGTTCAGAACCTCCTTTAGTTATTTGTAAATGTGGATATCACTTCTAAGTGTTGTCATCTGAATTCTGGGTTTTATTTGGAGTTAATAATATGGATATATTTACCCTCTCTTAAGCTCTAATAAATAAATCTATGTCTATTTCATAAGTATTTGACTCCTCTCATGAACTTTGTTTTCCTGCTTTTATGAATGTGAGAACTTTGATTTCTCTGTTATGCTAATCAAAGTGTTTTCACTTGCATATCTTTCATTTACTTATGAGGGTGAGAAGAATGAGATAATACTGGGTTAGTACTTCATTTGTTTAATTTTTTGTAATAGGCAATTGGAAAGTGCGTAAATGAAGATGATTTTCTTATTAGAGGCAATTGGTAAGTTCTTTCTACTAAAATTAAGTGCCCTCTTGGAAACTTATAAAAGCAACAAATACATAATCTTGGAACTTCTGTCAGTATTTCATTATTTAGAGAGAGATTAGTAAATGTTAGAGATTAGGACATACCTGCCTTGTGACATCAAATATTTATTTTGCTTGTTAGGATTTTGATACCTCAGCTAAGTTCAGGAATTACAGTTATTTGTTAAGCTCAACATGTTAAAGGGGCACCTGTGACTTTTGCAATTTAAAATGAGTCTAATTTATTGTCACAAGAAATGTAGCTGTTTATATGTAAGATACCTTTATGTCAAATGTCTCTAGAACGGAGTGCAAGTGTGAAAAGCACAATAATTCTTGGGGAAGACAAGCTGAATTTTGTTTGTAGTAATAATATTAAAAGTAAAAAAAGAACAGACTAGCATTTAAGTACTCACCGTTTTGCAGGAATGGCCTAACTTATCCAATCTCCATGATGACATAAGTATTTTTATTTTCTTTTCACTTTACAAAAGAAGAGACTCATAGACTTGCCCAGATTATGCAGACAGTAAATAGACTATTTGGACAAAGACATTATGATTCAGAACTGGGGCATAGAGGCACTACATACAACTTCCTAATAATTCAAATGTGTAAACAGCTTTAATCACAAAAGTGACTCCGTGAAAATGATGGAATATGAAAAGATATCACCACTGCTGTGGAAGAAAGGCATTCATCCTTTTTGTAATTTGAACATGCCAAAGTAGGGGAAATCAGCCATCTTAATCAGAAGGCTCTGAGACAAAAATAAAAAATATTATTTAGTAGCAATAAAATGTCACTCGGTTCTGAGATGAGACTATTAATAAACTATCTTATGAGAAAAAAATGATGGCAATTGGTGGCAATTGTTTAATCAAATAAAAATAAATAAACTTTACTAGGGCAAAATTTACACATAATGATATTTACCAAATTTAAAAGTGGAACTTGATGAGTTTTAGAATATACATATACATACTGAAAAATACATATAGCTAAATATCATACATGGAATATTTCTGCTACCTCAAAAATTTAGCTTATGTTCTTTTGCACTAAATCATTTCTTCTCACCTATCATCTCTGGCAACCATTGACATGCTATTTCTCTTTATAGTGTTTTCATTTTCTAGAATTTCTTATAAGTGAAATTATACAGCATGCAGTTCTTTGTGTCTGGCTTTTCTTACTTAGCATTATGCTTTGGACATTTACCTATGTTGTTGTGTGTATCACTTATTTCTTTTTATTGCTGAGTAGTGTTCATTATAAAAATATACCTCAATTTATCCATCTGTTCAAAAGTTGGTAGATATTTGAGTTTTTTTCCAAATTTTGGCTATTGCTGACAAAGCTGCTTTGAACCTTTAAGTACATTTGTGTGTGGTGGGGGGGCATGGTTATACAGGACCTAGAACGAAATATTTAGGCAGATAGTGAGGGCCACTCTCAAGGTTTCACTTTTAACAAAAAGCAGTCCTCAAATCATTTATTATCTAACAAAGAGTAGCCTGAAAAATCCAGCTGCAAACATGGATAAGCAAGCTGGAAGCTTGCACAGGTAAATGCCAGCAGCTGTGCTAATAGGAAAGGGTTTCCTGGGAGCCAGGCATATCCATCATGGAGGATCCATCTTCCCTTTTCTTTGTCACCACATGTGCAATAAGGGAATGGGCAACGTGTCACCTACAGGCCAGGTAGAGAATCCATCTGCATAATAAAAGATTAGGGTGGGGCTGCCAGCTTCTTCACACACTATGTAAATGACACAACTGGTCCCACCAATCTTTTGGGGCCTATGTAAGTCACACATTACTTCCTCAAGCTAGCCTGTAAAACCCTGAGCGTATCACCACAGTACCAGAAGAGCTGCTCCAGGGCTTCTCTCTCCCTCCAAGAGAGAGAGCTTTTCTCTTTATTTCACCTATTAAATCTCCACTCTTGGCCTCACTCCTGTGTGTTCCTGACCTTAATTTCCTTGGCATGTGGCAATGAACCTGAGGTATTATCCTAGAAGCATGACTCTGCTTCAAAAGGTTTCCATTTTTATTGGATTAATGTCTAGGAGTGAGATTTCTTGGTCACATGGAAAGTATATATTTAACTTTGTAAGAAACTGCCAAACTGTTTACCAAGAGGATGTACCATTTTATGTTTTAATCAGTGGTATATGAAAGTTTCTCACATTCGCTATTGGCCAAAATTTAAATTTTAGCCATTTTAGATGTGTAGTGGTTTCTCATTGTGGCATTAATTTTATTTTCTTAATTATCAACAATGCTGAACATATTTTTGCATTCTTACTTGCCATTCATAGAATATTTACTTAGCACACGTTTAGATCTAGTTTAGGTGCCATAAAAGCTACCCATTGAAAGTATGTAGTTCCCTAAGTTTGATAATATTTACAAAATTGTACAATTATTACCATAATATAATTTTAGAACATGTTTATTATTCCCAAAAGACTAGGCCACCACTAATCCACCTTGTGTCTCTGTAGGTTCACCTATTCTGAACTTTTCATATAAATAGAATCATATAATGTGTGATCTTTTCTGACTAGAGTCTTCTACTTAGCATAATGTTTTACATACATTCATCTTATTGTAATTATCATTGCTTTATTTCTGAAGTATCTGTGCAAATCTCTTCCTCATTTGTTAACACAGTTTTATTAGCATTGAGTTATAAGTGCTTTTAAAATGTACTCTCAATCCCAGTCCTTTATCAATTACAAATTTTACAAATATTTTCTTCCAGTGTATGCTATGCTTTTTCATTATTTAGTGGTGTCTTTTGAAGAAGAAATGTTTTTAATTCTAGTGTAATACAACTTATCCATTTTTTATTTGTGGTTTGTGATTTTTATGTTGAATGTAAGAAAACTAGCTTAACCCAAGGACTCAATATTTTCTCTTTTGTTTTCTACAGGAAGTTTAAACATTTTATTAATATATTAAATCTACTGTCTCCTATAAATTGATCTTTATATGATATAAGATATGGGCCAAGTTCTATTTTCTTTTTTATATGGATATCTAATTGTATTCGAATCATTTATTTAAAAAAAATCCTTTTTCCCATTGAATTATTTGGTTCCTTAGTTGAAAATCAATTGACCAAATATGTTTGTTTCTATATCTGAACTCTGTATTCTCTCCATTAATATGTACATCTACCCTTAAACACTGATACCATATTCTCTTGATTATCAAACATTTGTAATATCTCTTGTAGTCAGATAGGTATGCCCTTCAAATTTGTTCTGCTTTTCAAAGCTATTTTACTATTCTAATTCCTCTCATTTGCATATATATTCAAACAAGAGATTTTCAAGTTCTTCAAAAAATAAGCCTGTCAGGACTTTGATAGAGATTACATTGAATCTGTAGTTCTGTTTGGGAAGAGTTTCTGTCTTCTGATTAATGAACATGTTATATATCTCTGTTTTAAAATTTTGTCTTTATTAGTTTTCAACGTTTTATTGGTTTCATTTATAGATCTTTCTTACATATATTGTTGAATTCATTCCTAAATATTTCATATTTTCACTGACTATTGTAATATTTGTTTTCAATGTCAATGTATTCATAATTCAGATACAGAAACACAATAAAATTTTGTGTATTGACCTCATATATTATGACATTGCTAAACCTGTTTATTGTTCTAGTGGCTTTTCTGTACGTTAGGATTTTCCTCATAAACAATCATGTCATCTGTGATTAAAATAGTTTACTTCCTCCTCTTTGATCTGTGTGCTTTACTTGTCTTACTGCATTGACTAGGTCCTTTTTTCAACATAGAATAAAAGTGGTATGAGTAGACATCTTATAATGTTTTTATTGTAAAGGGATAGTATTCTATTTTTCACTATTAATTATGAAGTCTGCTGTAGGTTTTTATACATGCCTTTGATTAGGTTGAGAGTTCCCTTCAATTTCTAGTTTGATGATAGTCTCTTTACCCTTTAATTATGAAAAGGTGTGAGTCTTGCCAAATTTATTTTTGTGTCTTTTGGGATGGTCACATATATGTATATGATTACACTTGGTAAGATCCTTATTCTTTGTATGTATTGCCGGATTCTATTTTCAAAAATTTGTTAAGGACATTGCATCGAAATTAATGAAGAATTTTGATCTCTAATTTTTTTTTTCCTTGTGAAGCCTGGATTTCATATCAGGGTATGTCTGACCTCATTACAATAAGATTGGAAGACTATTTGCTGAAGAATTTGTGTGAAAGTACTGTGATTTATTCCATAAGTGTTTGGTTACATTCATCTCAGCCTAGAGTTTTCACTGGAGGGGAGATTTTAAACACCTAAATTCAATTTATCTAACATATAAAAAACTGTTTAAGTTGTTTTTTTCTTATGTAAGCTTTAACAGTTTTTATCTTGCAGATGATTTGTGCATTTTATCTTCATTATCAATTTATTGGCAAAATTTGTTTATGTTATTTATTGGTCTTTGGATGCTTGGAGGATTTGTGGTGATGCTTGTAGGATCCATGATTCATGTCTCCTGCTTGTTCTGGTTACTATGACTACACTTTATATATTTCAATTATGTTCACAAAGAAACAGCTTATGGTTGCATTGTGTTTCTCTATTATTTCTGTTTTCATTTTATTCTTTTGGATTTTATTATTAGAATTTCTTTTTGTCTGCTTACTTTGTGTTTAATTTCTTTTTCTGGGAAAATAAAGTGCAGAAAAGCCACTAGAATGAATAAACAAGTTTAGCAATGTCACAAAATATGAGGTCAATATGCAAAATTTGATAGTGTTTCTGTATCTGAATTATGAATAAATTAAAATTGAAATTGAAAACAAATATTACTTACAATAGTAAGTGAAAATATGAAATATTTAGGAATGAATTCAACAATATATGTAAGATCTATAAATGAAAACAACAATATCTTCTATCTTAAGATAGAAGATAAAATCATTAATATGAGGACTTTCTTACTTTCTAATATGAGTATTTACAATTATAATTTTTCCTCTAAGCACTGCTCAGCTCCATTCAACAAATACTGATATATTTTATTTTGATTTTCATTTAATTCAGATTTTCTTAGTTTTGCTTGTAATTTCTTCTTTAATTTATGGATTATACTTATGGATTTTGGAATGTGTTGACTTGTTTTCAAATATCTGGGGACTTTCCAGATTTCACCTTATTTATGTCTGGTATACCTTCATTTGGTCAGAGAACATTATTTTGCATAAGTTCACTCCATTCCAGCTAATATTTGCTTTGTGGGTCAGAATGTGGCCTATCTTAGTAAATACTCCATGCTACCTAAAAAGAAGGCATGTTTAATGTGGTTTTTGAGTACACTGTTCTGTAAATATAAGTATGTGAAAGTTTGTTGACAGTATTGTTCAAGCCTTTGATATTCTTGGTGATTTTCTGGTTGCTTGTTTAACTACTGAAAGAGAAGTGCTAAAATCTCCAGTGATAATCAAAGATATGTCTATTTCTCCTCTCATAAAATTTTACTTCTTATATTTCGAAGCTCTGTTATTAGGTGCCTACACATTTAGGATCATTATGCCCTCCTAATGAAACTCTTTATGGCAAGCAGTATGACAAACTGGAAAGTCTCCCTACTTACTAGGTAAGACAGCACTCCTTTTTAAGTTAAAATATGCATGCATTTCCCCCAATATTTCTGTATTCAATTCTGTGGACTTTTTAAATAAAATATATCAGAATTTGCTAATTTCTTACCTGGAAGACTTGCCTTGCCAAGTTGTAATCTTTGCTTCTTTTTCTCAGTCTTTATGAATATTTCATTGAAAATTCAGTAAGGATAATTTATGGGCTCTTAATTAGATACCCTTTTGAAGAGAAAGTCTCAATGTACCATTGTTAGAGCATCATTGAACCAAAGAACAAAGTTTCAAAGAAAAAGAATCAGAACACTATTTTGAGGAAATCCATTCAAGAACAATAGTGTGTTCTAGTTCAAGTCAAGCATTTTTTAAGGTGTTGTGCCTTTCATTGTGCAAAACACATATGCATTATGATCTTGAGAAGCTCTTAGCTTTACATTAGAATATTTTATTATTTTATCCCTTCATACAGCACTTCTCTAAACACTCAGTATAAGGAAATTTCCACTTTTTATTGTACTTCCTTGGTTTGCATTATTGCATTTATTCTTGTCTAAATGTATCTTGCACACTAATTTGCTTTTATTTATTATGTCTCCCTCCACTAGAACATAAGCTCAAGGGAACAGGACCTTGCATGTCTTATTGACATGTCTAAAATAGTATGTGGCGTGTAGTAGGTATGTACTAAATAATTTGGGATAAATATATAATAAAAGTGCTTAATGTAAGTACCATATGTTCCATTAAGAAACAGAGGGAAAAACATTAGTTTTGCTAGGGATACTAGAGTGGAGGAAATATACTGAAAAAACTTTAAAGAAAATACAAATGAGCCAGACTTTGCAGAATAATAGCAAATTATACAGTGGAAAAGGGTAGGAATGGTAATTGTCTTAGATAGGTTCTCTGGAAGCACAGCTTGAGGCAAAGATTCAAGTACATACAATTTATTATTGAAGTGCTCCCCCAGGAAACCCTGTAACAGAGGGGAGCAGAATACAGAAGGGAAAGGAGCTCCTGAAGCATGAGGTCTCCAGTAAAGTCTAGCCTTGGCACATCCACTGAGAACTTTTGAGAACAAACTCTCCTGGCATCTCAGAATAGCCAAGGCAAGTCTTTGGAGAGAGCCTCAGGTGTAAGCCATTCGTTTCAGGCCTAGCAGCAGCTGGGGATGACTGCACTCCAGCCAGGTAAAGGGGGTCTGGGTTAGTTCCAGATGTGTCTGCTATTGTAATCCTNTGGAGGGGAGATTTTAAACACCTAAATTCAATTTATCTAACATATAAAAAACTGTTTAAGTTGTTTTTTTCTTATGTAAGCTTTAACAGTTTTATCTTGCAGATGATTTGTGCATTTTATCTTCATTATCAATTTATTGGCAAAATTTGTTTATGTTATTTATTGGTCTTTGGATGCTTGGAGGATTTGTGGTGATGCTTGTAGGATCCATGATTCATGTCTCCTGCTTGTTCTGGTTACTATGACTACACTTTATATATTTCAATTATGTTCACAAAGAAACAGCTTATGGTTGCATTGTGTTTCTCTATTATTTCTGTTTTCATTTTATTCTTTTGGATTTTATTATTAGAATTTCTTTTGTCTGCTTACTTTGTGTTTAATTTCTTTTCTGGGAAAATAAAGTGCAGAAAAGCCACTAGAATGAATAAACAAGTTTAGCAATGTCACAAAATATGAGGTCAATATGCAAAATTTGATAGTGTTTCTGTATCTGAATTATGAATAAATTAAAATTGAAATTGAAAACAAATATTACTTACAATAGTAAGTGAAAATATGAAATATTTAGGAATGAATTCAACAATATATGTAAGATCTATAAATGAAAACAACAATATCTTCTATCTTAAGATAGAAGATAAAATCATTAATATGAGGACTTTCTTACTTTCTAATATGAGTATTTACAATTATAATTTTCCTCTAAGCACTGCTCAGCTCCATTCAACAAATACTGATATATTTTATTTTGATTTTCATTTAATTCAGATTTTCTTAGTTTTGCTTGTAATTTCTTCTTTAATTTATGGATTATACTTATGGATTTTGGAATGTGTTGACTTGTTTTCAAATATCTGGGGACTTTCCAGATTTCACCTTATTTATGTCTGGTATACCTTCATTTGGTCAGAGAACATTATTTTGCATAAGTTCACTCCATTCCAGCTAATATTTGCTTTGTGGGTCAGAATGTGGCCTATCTTAGTAAATACTCCATGCTACCTAAAAGAAGGCATGTTTAATGTGGTTTTGAGTACACTGTTCTGTAAATATAAGTATGTGAAAGTTTGTTGACAGTATTGTTCAAGCCTTTGATATTCTTGGTGATTTTCTGGTTGCTTGTTTAACTACTGAAAGAGAAGTGCTAAAATCTCCAGTGATAATCAAAGATATGTCTATTTCTCCTCTCATAAAATTTTACTTCTTATATTTCGAAGCTCTGTTATTAGGTGCCTACACATTTAGGATCATTATGCCCTCCTAATGAAACTCTTTATGGCAAGCAGTATGACAAACTGGAAAGTCTCCCTACTTACTAGGTAAGACAGCACTCCTTTTAAGTTAAAATATGCATGCATTTCCCCAATATTTCTGTATTCAATTCTGTGGACTTTTAAATAAAATATATCAGAATTTGCTAATTTCTTACCTGGAAGACTTGCCTTGCCAAGTTGTAATCTTTGCTTCTTTTCTCAGTCTTTATGAATATTTCATTGAAAATTCAGTAAGGATAATTTATGGGCTCTTAATTAGATACCCTTTTGAAGAGAAAGTCTCAATGTACCATTGTTAGAGCATCATTGAACCAAAGAACAAAGTTTCAAAGAAAAGAATCAGAACACTATTTTGAGGAAATCCATTCAAGAACAATAGTGTGTTCTAGTTCAAGTCAAGCATTTTTTAAGGTGTTGTGCCTTTCATTGTGCAAAACACATATGCATTATGATCTTGAGAAGCTCTTAGCTTTACATTAGAATATTTTATTATTTTATCCCTTCATACAGCACTTCTCTAAACACTCAGTATAAGGAAATTTCCACTTTTATTGTACTTCCTTGGTTTGCATTATTGCATTTATTCTTGTCTAAATGTATCTTGCACACTAATTTGCTTTTATTTATTATGTCTCCCTCCACTAGAACATAAGCTCAAGGGAACAGGACCTTGCATGTCTTATTGACATGTCTAAAATAGTATGTGGCGTGTAGTAGGTATGTACTAAATAATTTGGGATAAATATATAATAAAAGTGCTTAATGTAAGTACCATATGTTCCATTAAGAAACAGAGGGAAAACATTAGTTTTGCTAGGGATACTAGAGTGGAGGAAATATACTGAAAAAACTTTAAAGAAAATACAAATGAGCCAGACTTTGCAGAATAATAGCAAATTATACAGTGGAAAAGGGTAGGAATGGTAATTGTCTTAGATAGGTTCTCTGGAAGCACAGCTTGAGGCAAAGATTCAAGTACATACAATTTATTATTGAAGTGCTCCCCAGGAAACCCTGTAACAGAGGGGAGCAGAATACAGAAGGGAAAGGAGCTCCTGAAGCATGAGGTCTCCAGTAAAGTCTAGCCTTGGCACATCCACTGAGAACTTTTGAGAACAAACTCTCCTGGCATCTCAGAATAGCCAAGGCAAGTCTTTGGAGAGAGCCTCAGGTGTAAGCCATTCGTTTCAGGCCTAGCAGCAGCTGGGGATGACTGCACTCCAGCCAGGTAAAGGGGGTCTGGGTTAGTTCCAGATGTGTCTGCTATTGTAATCCTTGTTGGAGGAACATGAGCAGAGGCATAGAGATACACAACTTTATGGTGTGTTAGAAAGGAAGCAATAATCAAATATTATTACATTTGATTTTAAGTGACAGTCTGGGGTAAACAAAAATTGAAAATGTGCATTTTGCCCTAATCACAGTTTGTTCATTGTTCTCTAAAATCTTACTATAATACACAACCACTCAAATTCTGCAGCATATGCACTAAGAAGTTAACAATCTAATTAATAAATAATAAATAAAATTATTAAGTAATAATACATAATAATGTTTTAATAAAGCTGTTTTTATTCATACCATAGTCTTTTCTGGAGAAATCAATCATTTGTTCAGAATACTAGGTGTTGTGTATAATCCAAGAGTTTCACTTCCCCAGCTCCCATTTTAATTGGATGATTTTCAATAGCTACTGCTCCAGAAGGCAGACATCTTTTGCGAATCATCAGACAGGTCTCGAATCATAACAAATGCTATTCTCTTCTGAGTTCCAATGGGCCTTTTTAAAATTGTAATTAAAATACTTCTATGAGTTGATTTTTTTTTAATCTAAAATACCTCTCTTATCCACAGATCGAAGGAGACTTAATTTGGGGATTCAACAATTACTTTGCACCAATAAAATCTAAAATACACACAAGGCTTGGGAAATTGCTTTAGGTTACTTGTTAGGATAAGCTGAGGCAAAAAGATAAGTCTTGTTACAAATTGAGAAGATATAAACAAACTTTTATTCTTTTTATCTCTTTTTTTTGTATCAAGAGGAAATGAACATTTCTGAGCCAGGGCTTCTGAAAAAAAAAAAAAAAAAAGCCTAACTTTATTCCTGCAGATTTCAGAGAAAAGATAAACTGTTATTGTGTCATCACTGAAAAAGATGCTATCTAGTTAGACTGAATCAAAGATGACGGTTTCACAGTCAAGAAACAGCAATCTCCCAGGACTTTTTTTCATTTAAATTCTGTTTGCAAGATTGTTCTTATCTTTTGTACGCCTAATGTCTAAACTGTTTTCATTTCAAAGGAATTTAATATTGAAGCACTGGGGTTGAAAAGATGTCAAGTCTTGACTAAACTTTCAAATCTAAACCTGTCTGGGCTTTGGTTCTACATGAGTGGAACAGTGTATAATACCTACCCAGGTGGGCCAGCCACAAGCAGAAATTATCATATAAAAGGGATTTAAGTACTTGGATTTCTCTGTTTATCTCTGTCCCTCTCTTGTTTACTCATGTATTCTTCTTATTAAAAATTGTATTATTAACCTCTTCCAATTAGGTAAAACTTCTTACATATAGCTGACCTTAATACATGAATATCAGTCAAGTGCAGCATAATAATTAAGTGCAGGGACACTAAAGACAGACTGCTCAAATTACAGCTCCATCACTTACTAGTTGTGTGACATTATGGATTCTGCAGTTTCATTTATTGCTCTACAGAGTGGAATACATTATAGAACCAATCTCATTCGTGTGTTCATATACACACCTGCGTGTGGACACATGTGTGAAAAAAATTAAATAGTATTTGTGACATGCAACAAGAAAATTTCTGGCACTAGCATTGTGATTGATCTATCCCTAACTCTTGGAATCTCACAATTTCCATTTCATTCGTAATTTCATGTATATCAGAAAGTAGGAAATCTTTAGGTCAGGCATGGTGGCTCACACCTGTAATCCCAGCACTGTGGGAGGCCAAAGCAGGCAGATTGAGTGGAACAGTTTGAGACCAGCCTAGGCAACATGGCAAAGCTCCATCTCTGAAAAAAAACTAAAACTATTAGCCAGGCTTTGTGATTCACGCCTATAGTCCTAGCTATTTGGGAGGGTGAGGCAAGAGGGTCACTTGAGCCTGGGAGGCAAGGTTGCAGTGAGCTGAGATTCTGTCACTGAACTCCAGCTTGGGTGACAGAGAAAGACCTTGTCTCAAAAAAATAAAAAAAAAGGAAAGAAATAAAAAAGAAATCTTCCAATGTGTCAGACCCCAAGTAGGTGCTCAATACGTATTTAAATTTAGTCATGTACAAACAATAAAAATCCTAAGCTTACCTAATCTTGTCTGAGGAAGCTATGAGAATTGAGTAAAGTCACTTCTTCTGACTACAGAATCATCCATTCACAAATGGTTTCACATAAGATTCACTGATTTCGCAATCGTGATTATCACAATGTGAAAGTTATTGATTGGAAAGGCAATAAGTACTAGCAGGCCTGCAATTCATTCTTTTACTTTCTACGGGAGAGGGTATGGTAACACCACAAGAGAAGAAGGGGAGGAAGGAAAGTAGGGAGGGAGGGATGAAAAGAGAGATATGGTAGGACGGAGAAAAAACTTTCACACTGACCATCACTTCCAAGTGACATAGCCCTACACCTTATTATTTTTATCCTTTTATAGATCTTCAATTGGCCTGAGAAGTCCAGTTCACTGAATTTTGCTTTACCAATAGATCTGGGCCAGGGTCTCAGAAAACACTTGATATTTCTGTCCACTCTGCTTACACAGATAACACTAAAAAGCAAATTCCACATTTGTCTGTTGAAATATGTCTTACTCTTTTGTGCTGCTGTAAAAAATACCTGAGACTGTGTAATATCTATAGAAAAAAATTTTATTTCTCACAGTTCTGAAGGCTGGGAAGTCCAAGATGAAGGCACTGGCAGGTTTAGTGTCGGGTGAGAGCTACACTCTCAACCGTGTTGCTGCATGCTTCAGAGGAGATAAATGCTGTGTTCTCACATGGTGGAGGTGGAAGGGCAAAAGGGAATGAACGCATTTCCTTAAGCCTTTTATAAAGGCCCCAATTCCTTCCATGAGGGCTTTGCTCCACCTTTATAAGTTAATCACCTCCTAAAGGCCCAACATCTTAATACTGTCACATTGGCGATTAAGTTTCAACATACGGATTTTGGGAGACATTCAGACCATATCAGGTTACACATTTTCAAAGAGCCAAAACCATTTTACAGAGGAGGACTTAAAGCTCTATTTAAAAGTATATGCAAAGCAAAATCTCTATCTCCTGCTGCAACAATTCTAGTTAAGTACAGGTAAGAGTGTTCCAAAAGATTAAGGAGACAGACATTTATCTCTCTGTTTTGATTTTCCTTTTCTATCTCATATAATATCTAAGCCCAGGCCTATCATTCTAGCCTGAGAAGACTGAGTGAGTTGAGTAGATCTCCAACAGATATTAATAACAGATTTTATTTATTTCTTGAGCATGCATGTGAATAACACTGCATACATTCTTGTACATGTGCCCATGTATGTTAACTGTTTTATTGTGCTTTGAACTGACTCCTTTAACGATTGGAATGGTACAATCCAAAATTTCAGTCCGGACATTAAAGAAAGTATTTGCTATCTTTTGTTTGAAAGTTTATAAAGAAAATAAAAACACCACTGTATAGGAGTTCTATATTGAGCCTTGTGACCAAATCACTAATTAATGTAAAGGTTTACTTGACTCTGTTTTCAATTATTTTATATGCATATATATGTGTATATGTAAAATATATGTATGTGTATACATAATCATTATATATGCATGTATATATGTATGTGTGTATGTGCATGAATATATGAATATGTGTATATACGTATGTGTGTGTATATATGTTAATACAGGTATATATTCTGTGTGTATATATAGAATATATATAAAGAAATGTGTGTGTGTGTGTATACATATATATATACTCATATATTCACAAACAAGCACACATTTCTTTTTTGCCTGGAAGGTAGGATAGGAGGACTGGTTGGGTCAGAATTTAAATATTCTTAGATCTTTGCATAAAATCCCACTGTCATATAACACTTTCTTCATGGCATTTCAGCCTAACCCTTACATCCAGCAAAAGTAACTTCATAAAATTCCTTAAATATGGACTTAAGTATGTTTTCTTGCCTCTTCTTGCACTGAAGTTAGTCCTGTAGTTGAATTCATAATATGTGTTCCCTTAAGCTCTCAATCTTGTGCAAATAAATCTTTACAGATGGCTATAGCAACAAACTCAAGGACAACAGGAAAACACTGACAAATATAACAAACAGGCTATAGAGAACAGTAGAGAAAGGTTCACAACATATGACATAACTACCAGTGACTTTTTTTTCCCGTGCTAAGAAAAAGAATGCAGCAAGAGAGCTGGGGGTTTGCCTCATCTTCAAACCTTGCAAGTGTTTAACATTTTAATTCCCCTAACACCAAGAAGCTTGAGAAACAGGAATGTCAAGTCTGACTTTCTACTGAATTATGATCAAACAGGGACATACATTTGTTACATTAGTAGAAAAGAAATCCACATATGGATTTGGAATGATTAAAACCAGATCAAGAAGACAGCCCCCAAAGCATTTCACTCATATTAATATAACAGTTTTCCTCATAAATCTCTTATGCCTCTATTTGGCTTCTGTAAACAGGCTAAGTCTCCTTGGGTTTCATCTCAATGAAGGTTTAATTTGTCTCATTTCTGTCTCTGTGGGAGAATTTTAATAGTTGTCTAGATTCTCTCTAAAACATCTATTTTAGAAAAATAGGTCATATTTTCATTTGGCACTTAAAATGTCTATTTCTAAAGTAAACAGTGGGAAATTCTTAATTCACTGTGAAGTAAATTTGAGCTTAGAGAGCTCTGAGGGTTTATGTCAATTACCGAAGAATAAAACATCAATAAATAACTAAGACTTCAATGCAAAGGAAAGCCTCAAAATTTGATAAGCGGGTATATATCTGAGGTGAAGAATTTGAACATAAAATCAGAAAACAAAGGATTCAATCTAGTCAATCTAAGAATGTTTCCACTGTGCCAAAGAAGCAAAAGGATAATTTTCATTGCCCTGCAGCTTGTATGTTGTTGTACTTAATAAGAAATGTGAGTAACAAAAGAATACCACTTTATAAAGTGGAACAGAATTGATTTTCATTTATCAGTGCCGTCCTAGAAAGCGCTGGGATAAGAAGGTGAATTCCACTGGGTTAATGTGAAAACAATTTACATTGGCATTAAAACACTCTTCAAGGGGCAAATAAAACAAAATAAACATACTTCAGGCAAACATATGAAAGATAACTGTATAATACTGAACATACTGCCTATATTTCAACGACCTACACAGAACTTAGATTTTTTTAGGTTGAATTCAAACAAATTAAAATATTTTCTAAAATAATTTAAAAGTTCCATGTTTGTCTTCATTACCCTTTTTATTTCACTTTTATTACTATAATTATTTATTGCTGTCTTTAAGCACCAAATGTTTATAAGGGTACCTTTAATGCACATTTTTAGTGTTTTAGGTGCCCAGGTCTACATCTTTGTAAATAAAAGTAGCTAGGCTATCTACTCTCTATTTTATAGCTGTGAGTCACAACAGTAACTTAAAAACAAAAGAAAACAGAAAAGTACAAAAATCAACATGAATCTAATTTTTGCCAAAATATCTGGATAGTTGGCTTCATTTGTCAGCTTGAAGTTCACTTTTATCCTGGTATCAGAGTAAAGGACCAACTGCCTACGTGCACGGCAGCCAGAATCTTTCTGAAATGGTCTAAATATGGGCATACTTTAATTAATGATGTGGTTTTGCTGTGTCCCCACCCAAATCTCATCTTGAATTGTAGCTCACATAATTCCCACATGTTGTGGGAGGGACCCAGTGAGAGACAATTGAATCATGGGGGTGTTTTTTTTCCATACTGTTCTCAAGGTAGTGAATAAGTCTCACGAGATCTGATGGTTTTAGAAGGGGTTTCCTCTTTCATTTAGTTCTCATGCTTTCCTGACTGCTGCCATGTAAAATGTGACTTTACTCCTCTTCACCTTCTGCCATAATTGCAAGGCCTCCCTAGGCATGTGGAACTGTTAGTCAACTAAACCTCTTTCCTTCATAAATACGCAGTCTTGGGTATGTCTTTATCAGCAGTGTAAAAACAGACTAATACGGTAAATTGTTACCAGGAGTGGGGCACTGCTGTAAAAATACCCGACAATATGGAAGTAACTTTGGAACTGTGTAACAGGCAGAGTTTGGAACAGTTTGGAGGGCTCAGAGAAACACAGGAAAATGTGGGAAAGTTTGGAACTTCCTAGAAACTTGTTAAATGTCTTTGACCAAACTGCTGATAGTGATATGGACAATGAAGTCCAGACTGAGATGACCTCAGATGGAGATGAGAAACTTGTTGGGATCTGGAGGAAAGGTGACTCTTGCTATGTTTTATAAAGAGACTAGTGTCACTTTGCCTCTGCCCTGGAGATTTGTGGAACTTTTAACTTGAGGGAAATGATTTAGGGCATCTGGCAGAAGAAATTTCTAAGCAGCAAAGCATTCAAGAAGTGACCTGGGTACTGTTAAAAGCATTCAGCTTTATGTATTCACAAATATATGGTTTAAAAAAGGAACTTATGTTTAAAAGGGAAACAGAGCATAAAAGATCAGCAAATTTGCAGCCCGATGAGGCAATAGAAAGACAAAACCCGTTTTCTGGGGAGAAATTCAAGCCAGCTGCAGAAATTTGCAAAAGTAACGAGGAGCCAAATGTTATAATCGCCAAGACAATAGGAAAAATGTCTCCAGGCCATGTCAGAGGTCTTCATGTCAGTCTTTCAAATCACAAGCCAGGAGTCCTAGAAGGAAAAAATGGTTTCATGGGTTGGGCCCAGGGCCTTGCTGCCTTGTTCAGTCTTGGGACTTGGTGCCCTGCATCCCACCTGTGCCTAAAAGAGGCCAACATGGAACTCAAGCCACTGCTTCAGAGGATGCAAGCCCCAAGCCTTGGGGGCTTACACGTGGAGTTGGGCCTTCATTTGCACAGAAGTCAAGAATTGAGGTTTGGGAACCTCCGCCCAGATTTTAGAGGATTTATGGAAATGCCTGGATGTCCAAGCAGAGGTGTGCTGGAGGGGCAGGACTTTCATGGAGAACCTCTGCTAGTGTGGTGCGAAAGGGAAATGTGGAGAGCAAGACCCTACATAGAGTCCCCACTGGGGCACTGCCCAGTGGAGCTGTAAGAAAAAGGCCACGATCCTCCACCCACCAGAATGGTAAATCCACCAACAGCTTGCACTGTGTGCCTGCAAGAGCCACAGACCCAACACCAACCCATGAAAGCAGCCAGGAGTAGGGCTGTAACCTGCAAAGCCATAGGGGTGGAGCTGCCCAAGACCATGGGAACCCACCTCTTGCATCAGAGTGACCTGGATGTGAGACATGGAATCAAAGGAGATCATTTCAAAGCTTTAAGGTTCGACTGACTTGTTGGATTATGGACTTGCATGGGGCCTTTAGCTCCTTTGTTTTGGCCAATTTCTCCCATTTAAAATGGGTGTGTTTATCCAATGCCTATACTCCCATTGTATCTAGGAAGTAATTAATGTACTTTTGACTTTACAGACTCATAGGCAGAAGGGACTTGACTTGTCTCAGATGAGATTTTGGACTGTGGATCTTTGAATTAATGCTGAAATGAGTTAAGACTTTGGGGGAGTGTTGGGAAGACATGATTGGTTTTGAAATGTGAGGACACGACATTTGGGAGGGGCTGGGGGGGTAATGATATGGTTTGGCTGTGTCCCTGTCTAAATCTCTTCTTGAACTGTAGCTCCCATAGTTCCCCTGTGTTGTGGGAGGCACCTGGTGGGAGATAACTGAATCATGGGGGCAGTTTTCCCCATACTGTTCTCATGGTAGTGAATAAGTCTCACGAGATCTGATGGTTTTGTAAGGGATTTCCCTTTCACTTGGCTCACATGCTCACTTGCATGCCACCATGTGAGACATGACTTTGCTCCTCATTCACCTTCCACCATGATTATGAGACCTCTACAGCCATGTGGAACTGTGAGTCAATTAAACCTTTTCCCTTGTAAATTACCCAGTTTCGGGTGTGTCTTTATCAGCAGTGTGAAAATGAACTAATACAATTAATGATTGATTGTATAACACATGAAAATGCACTGTTTTATAAGGTCTTAATGTCTCTTGTTATTCTAATTGACTGCAGAGAAGAAAAACACCTGGGCTTAGTCAAAGTCACATTGTCTGCATGATTTCCAAGGCATCATTGCCTCCTTCCTCATTTTTCTGTTGATTAATTTCCATTACACCTGGAAAGTGACCTCCTAGAATGGTGGTCTAGCTTCCTGAATTTCCAGTCCGGATCACTTTCCCATATATTCCTTTGGCTTTTTTTTTTTTTTTTTCAAGTCTAAAATCTAGATGGAGAATTGAAAATAGATGACATTGGCCGGGCACAGTGGCTCATGCCTGTAATCCCAGCACTTTGGGAGGCCGAGGCGTGTGGATCATCTGAGGTCAGGAGTTCGAGAACAGCCAGAGCAACATGGAGAAATCCTGTCTCTACTAAAAATACAAAATTAGCTGTGTGTGGTGGTGCATGCCTGTAATCCCAGCTACTCGGGAGGCTGAGGCAGGAAAATCACTTGAAACTGGGAGGTGGAGGTGGTGCTGAGCCGAGATTGTGCCATTGCACTCCAGCCTGTACAGGAGGAAAACTCCATCTCAAAATAAATAAATAAATAAATAAATAAATAAAAATAAATGACATTAAGTGTTGGCACTTAATTTCAGGTATTTCTCTGTTTCTTTGCATGAAAATTCTTAAACTATTAACTTAGTTAAGGCTATTTTGAGCACACCAAAGGCAATCATAATGGTATACACTGGTACATTCAGACTAGGAAAAAAATTGGAAAGAGATGATGATAGGTTAGATTCAACTTTTATTTTGACATTTAATATATTTGTGTGTTTATAACTATGTAATTGACCTTATCATAGTGGTAGATAGATTTGACTTTAAAATTATTTTATGCTTGGTATTTAGTGGACAGTAACTTGATTTTTTGCCTTGTTAATTTAACGATAAAATTATTTTTTCTCCTTGTCTTACACATTTGAAAATTTTAGATAATCTGGCCAGGCCTGGGTGCTCACACCTGTAACCAAAGCACTTTGGGAGGCCAAGGCAGGCAGATCACCTGAGGTCAGGAGTTTTGAGACTAGCCTGGCCAACATGGTGAAACTCCGTCTCTACTAAAAATACAAAAATTAACTGGGTATGATGGCGTGCGCCTGTAATCCCAGCTACTCAGGAGGCTGAGGCAGGAGAATCGCTTGAACCCAGGAGGCAGAGGTTGCAGTGAGCCAAGATTGCGCCAGTGCACTCCAGCCTGGGCAATAAGAGCAACACTCCATCTCAAAAAAAAAAAAAAAAAATTAGATAATCTATCCAGACTTTTGTGATATAGTTTGTAACATAGACACTGATGTGAAATTACTGGAGGCTCACTTCAACAACCTGCTTTTCTCAGTCCTCTCCTCATTCACCTCTCAATTCCAAATAACTAACACTAAGAAGTGATGCATATGTTAATTTTTTTTGATAGGAAAATCTTACATTTTACATATTAATATATAATCATTTTCGAATACTCCTTTTCAAGAAAACAATGGTTGAAAAAAATAAGGTTACATAAAACAAGATCGTTATGTTAAGTTGATAGGTAAGATGTAAAAGGGGATTATTTTTTCCCAAAAATTTGATAAACTCAATCTTTAGGAAAATCACCAACAATATCATATGGATGATAACAATGACAGTAAACCTACTTTCTTATTAGTGGGCATTAGCTTGCAGAAAACAAAATTAGCTTTGCAAGTGTACATTATTTGTATTATTATCTACCAATCATTATTTTAGGAAAAGATGAAGTAGTTACACTATTTCACCGAAGATAAACTAATTCAGAAAAATACACATTTTATAGTTACTATTTACAGAGGGTTTTATAAATGTTAAGATTCTAAAGAAGACTTAAGCTTATTAAGCTAGTGTTCTCATTTTAACATGTGCGTGTTTACGGTAAGCTGTATTGAAAGCCATCCTCTGAGTAAGGTTACTGGGGGAAAAGTGAGAGCCAAAACTTTACAAATAACTCTAAACTGACTTTCGTAGGTAGTTTTGTTTTCAAAAAGCATACACAAGGCATACTGCTGATTTATTCTTCAATTTTGTTGAGCCTTAAATCTGCATGGAGAGCATGATCAGTGTTCTGAATGTCTGTTGACAGATACTCGTAAAGAAAGGAAAGTCACTCAGCATGCTGTCTGAACTCTCAGACTGTATTAACATTGTCATGTCATATTTCCTTCCTGGCATATCATGGTGATATTTAAATCTCTCCTTTTATGCTTCCATATATTCACACGACTTATTTCAAAGTTCCCCTGGGTGTCGGAATTTGTAATTGCACACAAAAATATGAGGGAGCTGTAACTACATTTGAAATATGGTGTTAAGAATTATGTCTGATCCTGGTAAATTATCTGATATATGTTTGTAAGGCTATTTGGAAATAAAAAATATGTTTTACATAATTATTAAGCAAATAATGGAAATATTTAAAAATAAAGTGTTTCAAAATGAAATCAAATGTGTTGGATAATGGCCGTACTTGGGCTTACCCATTTTCCTGAAAGAAGCACATTTTAATATAATATCATCTGATATAAAACCACTTTTCATTTTTGGAAGTTTTGAATGCACTGAGTTCTTTGAAACTATCAGATAAATAGCATATTGGAAATATGGAAAATATAGATAAAATGCTCAATAATTTTAAATAACAGATTATTTCCTCCTCTTCTGAAAATTTTAATTTAAAAATTAAGTGACATGGCATTTAAATGATGTTTTATCATCTAAGTTGAGGAGATTTTGATGTAATTATATTATAATTCTTCAGGTTGTTCTGCAGTAAGCAAGTCTATGCAAACCTACTCCCAAAGTCCAAGGAAACTGAGAGACCAAAGAAAGAGGCTGACAAATCCAATTTTTCAGAAAGTAACATTTAATAGAAACATATGAACAGAAGCCATGTCTGTGTTTCGGGCAGCTATGGGACAAGATGATAGATCCCAGTGCCATTATCCCCCAGACCCAGGTTTTAAAAACCACAGAGAAGGAATGTGTAGGATAACTGAAGTCGACCTCTCAGAGAAAAGCAAAAATGCTATGTGAATCTGCCCAATGGCAGGATTTATTGTCAAGGTTGTTTTGATCTCAGGGTAGGATTTATGTTAAGTACACAAGAAACAGTGATAAAATAGAAATCTTAGAGGCATTTCTGGAACTGGAGTTAGTCAGAAGCCAACATGGCAGATTTGCGTTGAAGATGGAGTTGCCTTTAGCCTCCATATAAGTGCATACTACTGAACTCTAAATGCTTAAAGGAAGAGACTATTTCCATTTTAGTATAGATTTAATAGCAACTAGTGGCATCAGAACTTTGTGAATATTGTTAACAAATGATTTTGGTAGCTCAGATAAGCATTATTATATTGTTGTTTGTATATTTTTCACAGAAGTGCTTTTCAAATTCTTTTGAAAACTTAGTTTTACAGGAGTTTGTAGTTTCAATAATTACACACACACACACACACACACACACACACA
>NW_016813672.1:1652613-1671559 GCF_001698545.2 Rhinopithecus bieti
TTTTTTTTTTGAGACGGAGTCTTGCTCTGTCTCCCAGGCTGGAGTGCAGTGGCTGGGTCTCAGCTCACTGCAAGCTCCGCCTCCCGGGTTTACGCCATTCTCCTGCCTCAGCCTCCCGAGTAGCTGGGACTACAGGCGCCCGCCACCTCGCCCGGCTAGTTTTTTGTATTTTTTAGTAGAGACGGGGTTTCACCGTGTTAGCCAGGATGGTCTCGATCTCCTGACCTCGTGATCCGCCCGTCTCGGCCTCCCAAAGTGCTGGGATTACAGGCTTGAGCCACCGCGCCCGGCCTTCTCTCTCTCTTTCTTTCTTTCTTTCTTTCTTTCTTTCTTTCTTTCTTTCTTTCTTTCTTTCTTTCTTTCTTTCTTTCTTTCTTTCTCTCTCTCTCTCTCTCTCTCTCTCTTTCTTTCTTCTTTCTTTCTTCTTTCTTTTCTTGGTTTTGTTATACTTAAGTTAATCCATTTAATATTTTCTCACAGATTCCTGAGGCTCTGTTATTCTTTAATGCTATTCTATTTTTCAGAAGGGATAATTTCTATTTATCTTTCTTTGATTTCACTGATACTTATTTTCTGACATCTTCAAGCTACTCTTATTGAAGCCCAAATTCAGATTTGTGAATCCATGTGCAGCTGATGCCGAACGCTGACAAACAGGGGTTTGGAGACAGAGAAAGGTTTGATTTGGCCAAAGTGAGAAGACAAGAAGGCAAGATCTCTCAAATGTGCCTTAACTAAAAGAAGAAGCAGAGAGTTTTCATATGGCCAGGGAGTAAGGGAGGGGAGGTTTCAGGAAATCAAAGGAAAAGGCTATATTTCGTCAGTCTCAGATAACACCTTGAGCAACCAGGTTTCTGGGGGTCAGCAGCTGGTTCACAAAGTCCTTCAGGCATTCATTCCTTCTGCAAAACCTTTGTGTGAACCCAAAGTTATCTCTTTCTGCTTGACAAACAAACTATACATCAGCAGTTTATAATTACGTTATGGGGAAAATAATACTGGGCAAAAGCTAGTGCAAGCAAGAAAGGACCTGATTCAAATTTTTATTATGTAAGTCACTAAAAGTGCGGAAGCGCTGAAATCTCGTGTGCCCTGGTAACACTACGTTGAATTAATTTTGGAAAAATTCCATATTCATTTGGAGACATTTTCTAGTTTCTTTTTTTTTGTTTGCTGGTATTTCATTTATTGATTATGATACATTTTTGCTATAATACTTTAAATATATATTTCTTTATTTCTTTGAAGCTATTTATAGTCGTTGATTTAAAGGTTTTGTTCATTAAACTTAACATTTATGTGATCTTCAAGTTAATTTTTATTGAATGATTATTTTGTTGGTGTGGTTAGGTGCATGTATAACTATTTAAGAAACTACTACACTATTTTCCAAAGTTGTTGTACCGTTTACATTTTCATCAGTAGTATATGAAAGTTGCAGTTCTTCCACATCCTTTTTAGCACTCTGGTTTTTTTTTGGTATTTTTAGTTTTAAATTTTCTAATAGTTGTATAGTGGTATCTCTTTGTAGTCTTAATTTAAATTTCCCTAAAGACAAATGATATTGAACATTTCTTCATGTCCTTGTTTGCCAGCCACATATCTTTTTTGGTGAAATGTCTGTTTAAATATTTTCTAATTTTTAAAATGGGGCTGCCGATTTTCCATTGAGTTTGAAATGCTTTTATATACTCTAGACTCAATTCTTTGATCAGATATACTATTTGCAAAAATTTTCTCTCAGTATGTGGCTTATCTTTTCATCTTCCACTTGTCTTTTGAAGAGCAGAGGTTATTAATTTGATGAAATCCCACTGAACAGTTTGTTCTATCATCTAGCATGCTTTTAGTGTCACATCTAAGGAATCTTTACAATCTTAAGACTACAATTGTTTTTCCCTATATACTCATAGATGTTTCAAAGTTTTAGGTTTTGAATTTTGACATGTGATCTACTTTGAATTATTTTTTATGTGTGGTGAAAAGTATAAATGGAAGCTGTTTTGGTTTACTTTGCCTGTGCATATCCAATGGATGTAAGACAATTTGTTAAAAAGACCTCCAATTTTTGCCTCCTCATTGAACATGACCATCACACTCTGCTTGGTCTCCATCTCACTGTGATGGGTTTTGGAAACTGCTCTGAGACAAAATGCAGAGATGTTCACGGGCTTCACCTATTCAGTTTTTCTTCTTTCAGGTATTGCTGTCTTGCACTGATTATATTCCAGTGCTGAAAAAAGAGGGACTTTGCATATTTATTTAGTTTTATGTCAAGGAAGAGAAAGAGAGAGGAAGAGAAAGAGAGATTTAAAACTGATACTTCTATTTCCAGGATCACTATATAACTGTCCAATCACTCAGGTGAGACCATCTTCTTAAAATGCCTAAAATTCCTAATTCTGTGCCAAAGAAATTTGGCAATATTTGACTGTTGGAGTAATTTTGATGATTCATCAAGCAAATATCTTTATTATTAACTTTAACTTTTTTTTTGTTTTTCATTTATACAGCCATTTTTTGGTGCTTAACCTTCCACACACTGTAATATAAGCCCTTTGGGAAGTGTAATACGTCTTCAGTGACAAAATTTTGAGCTATGGTTATGTAAGTCCAAATCAGTATGATAGAAAAAATCTTCCAGTCACCCATTTGTAGAATCTTCTCAAGTTTCTTGAATGTTAAACCTGAAATATTGTTTTTGTATATGCTAAGTAACTATAACTTGTTAAGAGATGATTACTGAGCAAAATAATAATAATAAAATACTCTCTAATTACATTAAGAAAACATAACACTTCAGTTTCCATGAAAGAACAGATGAAATGGAAATGATGTTTATAGTGAGGAGAAAAACACAGTGTGAGTTGAGGGTGAAAGTGGGGTTGGGAATCGTCTACTTTGGAGTAGCCAGGGTAACTGAATTGGAAGTAGAAGCTGTAAGACGAGGGAAGAAAAGTATAATTTAAGTAACTTAGAAAGAAGATTTTGACTTGCAATAGGAGATTAGTAATGAAAACAATATATTTTTAAGATCAGTTCTACTTTAGACCAAGTAAAAATAACTCTAAAAAAAGAATTTTTTACTAAACTTGACACCTATAGGTAGTAAAGATACACCATGAGTAATTTTTAAAAATTACTTTGCGATAAGACAGATGTGGATTCAAATCCTAATTCCAGCACTCATAAGAGGTGTCACCTTACTAAAATTACCTTTTAACTTCAGTGTCCTCTGTTAAAGTGGGTTGTAGTAGTATATAGAGTTTTGGTAAGATAAAATTAGATAACTTACATGTTTTTGGTATAGTGTTTGGCATATAAAAATACCAGTTGGGCATTGATTATTATTTATTATTATTAATGTTGCTATCATTTTCATCATCAATCAAGAAATCCATCCTGAGAGTTGGTTATTTCTGTGATCATTTAACTGCACAAAAAGATATAGTGATACAGAGGTAAAATGGATCCCAGGCAGGAGACTCAAGAAAAAGCCTAAACCCTTAGAAGGAGGAAATACGGGGAAGTAGACTGAGGAGGTGAGAAAACTATGGTGCTGACAGTAAGCATGGAATCCAGACCATCGTACAGGATCAGAGCTATATATGATTATTGCTGCCTTATTCACCTTTACAAAAGCCATCTATGTTTTACTTAGTTTTCAGATAGGTAAATTCTCATACTTTCTCTTGGGTATGCCTATTTGGATGGAAAGATTACAGAATGTGTTATATTTGAAAAGGCAGTGAAAGAAGAATTGCTCATATTGCAAGTGTTGATAGCATTTACAAAAACCATATCAGAAAGGTAATTAATGAATTTCTGAAATTAAAATAAAAGTGAAGGCTGAATAAAAAATGCAGCCCTTTTGGAAGCAATTTGGCACTCTACACAATGAGCCTTAAACTCTCCATGCTGTGTGACTTAGAAAGAATACTTTTGGGAAGCCATTCTACAAAGGTAATCCAATATACAGGGGAATCTACTTGCATTAGTTTTAAAAATCTTGGTAATATTTGTAATATGAATCTTCCAATTTGCTGTTAATATACAGCAACAAAGAAGTGATTGATATATTATTAAATATTGCTTAAAAATCAGTAACACCATTAAACCATGTAGTAATGTAGCAATAAAACTATTTGATATATTACATCCAAAATGCACTATATTTACAAAATGATTATAAGAATGTAAAATAAATACAGGATAATAAAATGAGGAACACACTAACACATCAGCATGCTGACATTTTGCAAGTAGAGAGATTGGAATGTTGTTTTTCCTTTATTTTAATTATCTAAAATTTCTTAAGAATAGAATAATTCTTTCATACTTTCTTTTATGAAAATGGAAACCATTTGATTAAAAAATAAGGATTGATGGTGCTTTTCAGGAATTTACCACAAATTTAACTATAAAATTCACCCTAAAGAAACATATGTAAGCTTTAACAATTTCACAGAATCTGGCTTCAGTGAACTTAAAATTCAAACAATTTAGATTTCAATCTAGTGCTTATTTTTCCTAGAGTCCTCTCTATATCTCTATCTAACTGGACTTACAGCTTTAGCACATCTCATTATAAAAGTTATCTTCTTTGTTTTTGGTCATTCCACCTCTCAAAGCAGTGAAAATGTTCTTTTGTATGTTGATTTAAATCAGTTTTCTTATAGATTACGTTCACATGTTTTGAAGTCTGATCTCTCTTTTACATGCTGTCTTCCAAAAGTATAGATTCTAATCATGCAAAAACAATGCAAAACAAATAGAACCCAAACAAAAAAATACACAGATTTCCATTTACCTGGCATTGAGTCTCCTCAGTATTTTAGTCACACTATTCTTAATGCAACTGAAATTTATCTTTAATCTTCCTTAAAGTTTATCACTGAGATTTGAGTACACTTCTGTAGTTTTGATCTCACTAGCCCAGAGCAGGAAGAGACCATCACTTTTTTTCCGTTCCATTAGTGAATCTTAAAATATGATTAGCTTCTTTTGGCTTCATAGGGAAAACGTTTTTAAAGGGGCATAGTTTATAAGCAGAGACTACTTTTGAGCTTTAAGCTTGATCCTAACTGGCTTTGTAATAAAAAAAAAAATCATTTTCTATGCTTCCATCCTCTCAGCTTTCTAGAAATCAATAAGACTACCAAAAACACCCCACAAAACATGCATTCCACTCAATAAGGTGTTAGTGAATCAATGCGAGCAAAGAAAAATTATTTTATGGGAGCAAAACTTACACTCTATTAACTTTAACTGCTTAATCATACTGTGCAGTACATTTCAAATATGTCTTGAGAGAAAATAAACTATATCAAAAGATTTTCTTTGCTTTTATATATTTCTTAGAGCAAAGAGTATTAATCTGTTTAAGACACATTTAAAAAAGTTTCCTGACCCAAAGATATATTATTTATTGATTGAGACATATGAGTTGTATTTAACCTGTTCCATCTTTACTTAAGATGCTTTCTTGAATTATAGTTGACATAAATTGATTTGAGGACTTCAAGAACTGGCTTCTTCCAATTCTCTTTAAGATCTCATTGATTACTTTTTCTTGGATTGAATCTCTGGAATACCAAGTGTAGTGTATACCTGTTCTTCATGCACATTAATTAATAGTATTCTATGCTTACTAAAGCCTAGTTTTCTGAGAATTTTTAAAAAGAAGACACTTTTATCTTAGATCCTAGTCATTAGGTTGGTCACTTTATCTTTATACATAAAATAGCTTTAAAAGTGCTGGCAAGGATGTTGTATTCTTTCCCTAAATTTGAATACATGGTACTCTCACCCATGGAAAAAGACCATTGGGTGCAGGAACTTGTGTTTCCTTATAGTTTATCAGTGGATAGGTTACAGAACAGTGATGACTGCTTCAAAGCACAACTTTAAAGTTTGGTTTTAAATTGGGCAATCATTAATAATAGAATTCTCAACTTTAAACACAGTATACAAAAGAAAATAAATGGGCTTGGAAAGCCATTATGGAGAGGAAGCGTATTATGTTGACATGAACAAAATATATTAGCACCACTTGAAGCACTATGTAGTAGGCAGATATTTTTCATATAAACAGATGAGGGAGTAGCCTGTCTTCACTCTGTAGTATAGAATACACGGCATTAACAAACTCTCAGACACTTTATTCTTGAGGTTGTTAACTGAAATAGACATACATGTTTCTTATGGCATTTTGTCCCAGTGTTCTACTCTGTTGCTCAAATTTTTATGATTAAATGAAAATGTGGTTCATTTAGACCTTTCGGCTAAGAGCAAAACTTACTTATGTCTCAATTCTTTTGGTCCATAGAAAAGGCCTTATTTCAACATTTGGCATCATGAAGAGATTCCGTTGTAATAAAAAACTAATCATAGGATGGAATACTTAGTACTTAAAGAAAATTGGTATAATCTTTGGCAGTATCATCCACCATATGCACACTCCCACAGACGCACACAACCCACGTTATATTTCTTAATATCACGAACCAAAACCATGTTATTATTTTTAGGTTACTTATTTCTGCCTCTCCAAATAGAATACACACACAAAAAAGTTTTTATTGGTTCAACTGCTGGAGCCACAGTGGCCAGTAGAGTGCCTTGATTGCAGTAGGTACTCTTATTTTTTATTAAATAATCTAATTAGGCTGGGTATGGTGACTCATGCCTGTAATCCCAGCACTTTGGGAAGCTGAAGTGGGTGGATCACGAGGTCAGGAGATCGAGACCAGCCTGGCCAACAGTATGAAACCCATCTCTACTAAAAATACAGGAAAACAAATTAACTGGGCGTAGTGGCACGTGGCTGTAGTCCCAGCTACTCAGGAGGCTGAAGCAGAATAGCTTGAACCCACCATCGCGCTACTGTACTCCAGCCTGGGAGACAGAGTGAGATTCCATCTCAAAAACAAAACAAAACAAAACAATCTAATTAAAGACATTATATATAAATACTTAATATGTAAGTAAATAAATATTGAATGTATAAGTAATTCAACAAATGAACTAATAATTGTAATAGTAGGACCCTTGTCTTCATTTAACAACATAGAAACAACAGGGATAACTTAAAATTTATAATAAGATGCTACAAAGAAAACATTGGTACAATAGTTATATATTTTATGGTATTTTTGGATCAGTGATTTAAAAAATGGAAACTTTCATAATGGCAATTAGGTTACTGGCATTAACTTCTTAACAGCAAATATGAAGTAGCAACGGGAAAATCTAAAGAAAACTGTCTTTGAGAATTCGGAAATGGAGTCTTAATGAGAATAAGATGTAAAAGATCAAAACTGTGACCATTTGTGTAGATGAAGTTTTAGCAGTTATTGGAGTGCTTATATTCACTGAGTCAATTCAAGGGTTGATTTTTTTGGAGGTTTAATATGGATATATTTAATAGCATATAGCCAGGTAAGAGTGGAATTTCCATCAGTTTTTCTAGCTGCTGTCCCTAGTTACAGACTCTTGAACATAATCTCGAATGCCATTGGTCTTCTCCTATTGAACTCAACTTTTTTATTTAGTTTTCCCTTTAGACTTTACCTTTTGGGTTTCAGCCTGAAGCCACTATTATAGACACATATGGATGTATGCTGAGTACATATACACAAACACACACACATATATAACAGATGTATATTTATATATTTATATTTTATATTTCTCTGGAACTATCTCTGCACACATGCTTTATTCACATTGAGACCCATATTGCCCTGCAATTAAAAAAAAATGCCAGAGCCCAACTAAAATTTCCACATGCCACTTTAATTTCATCATTTCCTTTTCAGGGATGATTCAACAATGTTTAACTCAACAAATATATGTTGAGCACTTTCTATGGGACAGGTACTCTAAATCCTACAAGGATAATACTTAACAAAACAAACAAAGGTCCATGTTCTCATAGGACTAGTGTCCTTGTAAGGAGTAACATGTAACCAACAACAGACCTACTGAATAAGCTAATGATGTGGTTTTAGTAGAAATTGATAAAAGCTGACGGGAAAGAAAAAAGTGACCAGGTGATAGGAGAATCAGAAGTATGGAAAAGAAGTGTCAGCAACAATTTTACATTATTAGAGCTGTGGTTATTAAGTATGTAGAATGTGAGTACAGGTATAAAGACTTACTATGATAAACTGCAATATGCGGAAAATAATGTGTAGGTAGAAGTGACTGAGGCAGAGACATCAGTAAGGGGAAATCATGATTGCTCATTTTAATGGCCATCAGGTAGTGCATTATTCAAAGATATTTTGTATTGAAGATATTTAATGGAATAAACCTTAAGATATTCAACCAACAGTTTAGAATTCAAGTGCAGCACTTTCCAGAGAATTTGAGATTGTAGGTGACTTTTTTTTTCCTGCATCTGACCACCTTTTCTAAAAGGGGTATCCCTTTACATTATGGGGTAGTTTCTTACTCTAGAAACAAAAAGATGCCAGGGAAAATTTTCCTAGCATTCCTTGCGGCAGTATGTAGTCCAGATGCATGATCAAGGCTCTAATGATACGATTTATCTATGCAGATTTTAAAGCAAAAAGCTAGTACGTGAAAAAGCAAGGGTAATACATACTCCAGCTTTTAAGGGGGCAGGAAAGTGCCACTTAACATCAGTTTGCAGAGGTAGGAATAGATGCACTTAGATAATGGTGGAGCGACAAGATCTGCTCCTGGTCCTGTTTTCATGTGACCATTTTTATGACACTTTGTGACAGTTGTTTCTGACTGTCTATCCTCCAAACCAAGCTCCGCAGCCCTTCCCCCAAATTCTGTGTTTAGCAAAATATCCTTTAATAAATTTGTTTTCTGGTTGATTCAGGCAGAGTTACAATTGTTTAGGAATACAAAACAAAACAAAACTACTGACTGACAGTGGGACCAAAGGAGTATATGAAGACGTTGTGTATGAATACATGTAATTACTTAAATTAAAGCATACGGAGTACAAATAAAATAATTGAGAACTAAAGAAAATAAAAAGAATTGAGTGGGAATATTTGATGGAATATACTTGGAAGGAAAAAGAAGAATCTAAACAGGAGTAGTCTTAATATGGGAGAAAACCACTAAATGTTTTGTAAATAATAAGATTAGAGAGTATTTCAGGGACGCCTCAAATTCATTGGAGATCATTTGAAAACTTTATCGAATTTTTTTTTTTTTTTTTTTTTTTTTTTTTAGACGGAGTCCGCTCTGTCTCCCAGCTGGAGTGGCAGTTGGCGCGATCCGGCTCACTGCAAGCTCCGCCTCCCGGGTTACGCCATTCGCCTGCCCACCTCCGAGTAGCTGGCTACAGGGCGCCTGCACCTTGCACTGGTTAGTTTTTTTGATTTTAGTAGAGACAGGGTTTCCGTGGTCTCGGTCTCCTGACCTTGTGATCCGCCCGCCTCGGCCTCCCAAAGTGCTGGTGTTCAGAATTTTTAAGAAGTTTTTTTTTTAGTAAAGAGATGGTTTAGTGATATTCTCACAAACTCACAGCTATCTAAATTAAGAAAGCATCATGAGTAATGGATTACTAATGGATCACCAATAGTAATCTAACTAGCAGTGTCCTTTGCATCAATTTAACCACGTTCACTACCATCAGCACCACATAATTTAATGCTTAATTCCTTCAATTATATATGTAATGTATTTACTATATTTACTATATATTTTTTATACAAAATATATAATATATATTTACATATATAATATATAATATGTATGATATATATTTACATATATACTGTATATATGTAAATTTGTCATGTTTGCCAGGTAACAACTTCCAAGGGGGTATGCAATATTATTTATATTTTCCTTATGTCCTAGTCTAAGATACTGCGCCAGAATGTTCTAATGTTCTCCGAACTATCTAGAGGCTGTCTTTGTGTTTCATGGTATCTGTCATAACCCTACTTACTTTTGCTGCCTTAGCCTGTTTCTTGACACATGCAATTTTCCATTCTGCATTTCAGGGCCGAGCAGACTCTCAGTTATGTCTTCATAATTTTGTTTTCAATTCAGGTCTTTGTTTCATGAGCTGAACATTTTCTCTGCGCTTTGTTGTGTACATCTGTGCAGTTTCTCAACACCCAAGGGAAGAATACACAGAAGTGCATGATTCTAGCACTCCCCCACCACTGAGGTCTGGAAGTGGAGCATAGCTCCTTTAGCAATCTCAGCAAAACCCTTTAGGGTTCCACTGATTCAGTTGCTAAGAAACTTGTTATTCAGAAATTTTGAGAATAGCTTTGGCTCCTTCCACTGACCTCCCTCTTTTAGATGAGGTTCTTGAACCACTTTGAATGCAGAATATCAGCTTCCTATACTGGTATTGAAGACAATTGAAACCTCTGCTTACTGCTATCTCCTCCATGGACACATAATTGATTTCCAGAAATTTGTTCCGGTTATTTTAATTAAGGATAACAAAAAGATGTTGCCTGTCACCTGTCATCATCTCAAGCGAACCTGATTCTTAACAGAAGCTCCAAAAGTAAACTTTCCTAGAAGTTTGTCTTCATCATCTGTGACACAGGCTTTTCTGCTCATTAATTATTTTGAGTGTGTTCATGAATAATGTAAAATCACCAAGAAGCAAAATTACAAGATGTAGTCCCAAAATTTCAATTTTAGATATTTCAGAAAAAAACATGACTTGCAACCTTCTTTACTGACAATTTCTTATCTGCAGAGTGACTAGATTAAAGAGTACTTTTGGAAGTCAGATATAACATATCACATTTTCCTGTTAACAGCATTGTCCTTAGATCTGGGTAGGAGGGTAGCTGCTTTACACTCCACATATGTGGTCTGTGGCAACATGCCACAGAAACACTAAAAGGCTATGAAGTAAATTAAGGGCAGCAATAAAATTATTCTAACCAAATCCAGAAATTGAACAGTTAAGATGAAATACCTGGGCTGCTTTAGTCTTTACTAAATGAACATTTAATTATGATCAATATAATAAGAATATAAAAAAGGCAATTATTTCTATCAAACTCAGATATCAAAAGCAACAAACGCAACTCTGATCTATTAGAAAGATAAAAATATATTAAGAAAATCAACAAATTCTATTAAAACTCATGAAAATATTCATCACATCTTTCTGGTATTGTAAAATGTTTCTATCAAATCATCTGATTCAGTTTAACTATATAAAATTACTTTGGGTTACATGGCAGGAATTTCAGTATTTTATTTTGAATCATTTTTAAAATGGAAAAAAGAAAATATAGTAACTAACTTTTAAATATTAACTTAAAATGCAATGCATTTTGCTTCTACTATTACATGTAATACAAGTTAGCTTCACATTTAGTTTTTCCAATTCAATTATCCATGGCTAGAAACATTTGGTACTCTATTAAAAGACCACAAATCCACTCGGAAACAAAACATTTCATATCTAATTGTAGAACTGAAGAACAAAGCTAACTAAATTAAAAATACCAACAGTATTCAGTCAAGACAAATACATTAGAAAACAGAACATTAGTACAATATTCTTAAAAGGATGATATCTGGTATCTACATATAATCCCACATAATGGTGTACATCTTTTGGTCTCTACTAGCACAGTGTATACTAGAAAAAAAAGAAATATTTTTGAATTTACTAAGTATGATTTTAAAATTTGATCTGTAATTAACATATTCATAGGAAGAATAAAATAATTTAATGACAGAAATCACTATGTGAGATGGAAAATTTAAACTAATATTATTAATCAAATGCATAATAAATTTAGAGATCGCATAATATTTAAAATAAATAATTAGGAAAATGTGACTTCTGGAATAGTAGCACAGTAAGTTTTATAAACTTTCTCTCCAGAAAATGATCATATTGAAGAAATTATTTTAAAGAAGTCTTTGGAAACTTTTTCATAACAAAGAAATTTTTTTTCCAAGAAAATCTTCTAGACTGTGATACCAAGAGCCAGTCCGTGTCACTTAGCCATGACTTGCTTTCTCCTCCCTCCCTATCTAAACATTTCTTTGATTTCCCCCTTTTTAATTTTTTTCAGACTCCCCAATCTGAGTGAGTCGGGCCAAGAAAATGAGGCTGTCTCTCTCTCTCCTCTTCTCAATTAAAGGATATGTTATCTCACCAGGAGGGGCAGGTTGTCAGCTTTACTCATACCTCTCAGCAATAAATTGCAGAGGCTAAATTCCTAACATTTGAAGCTGAGAGTTTGGAGTTTTTCTTAATTCACTCAACCCCAACCAGTAGGGTGGAGGCTCACTCCTAGTCATGGCAAGCCAAAAAAATTGAGGAAATGATCATCCCTATCCAACTCCCTCATAGGGTGGAAGATACATGTAGGGGAGGCAACCTGAGAAGATGAGCAGTTATCTTCCCTACCAACATGATACTCTCATCCCAACATGCAGGCCCTTGGAGATTCCTGTAGGCACTGGTTCAGAATGTCATCCCTAATTTGCCCTGCACCCCCTGCTGGTCCTCAAAGGCACCCTACCCAGGGGCACTGGGCAGGACTTATACTGAGGAGGAGCTGGTGTGTCTCTGTCACTCTGGAAAAATTACACCACTCTCCTTGCTCTCACTCTAGAGCAGAGGTTCCAATGTTTTGCCATGGTAAAGAGGCAGTCCATAAAAACAGAGTACTCCAAAGCTCTGTATAAAGCAACTAACTTAATTGGAAACTGACTGTTGGAAAATTCAAGCTGAGACTTGCTCAGAAACAAAGGCTATTTTGATGATAAGCAATTATGAGCAACACGCTAACATATAGAGTGAAAACTCTACTAGAGAGAACCAGATAAAGAGACAACTAACAACACTCCTCCTGTGTTCAGAACAAACCACAAAGACTTGCCTCAAAAATTAGCTCTGCAATTGACCTTGGTTGAATTGGATCAGACTGTGGGAGCAATTTATACTTTATGGTATCATGGAAAACAACAGACCAGTCAGCCTTCCATTAGTGGAGGCTGAAATCTGGGTGTGACATATGCAGAAGCAGATAGCTTAACAGAGAGAGCAGGGAGAGAGATAGTCCAATAGAATCCTGTTAAAACCACTGTAAAATAGTACCACCAAGTCAATAAACAAGAAGAAACCAAAGCTGAAATTTATAAATAGTTCAGTGCTTCTTGTAAGAAGTGGATACACTAAATGTAGAACTAAAAAAGATAACTACTTTCAAATTTACACAGTGATTTTAAAGCTTGTCAAAGTCAAGTTGAAAATATTTATGGTTACATGACTGACACAGAAAAAAAAATACAAGCCAGAATTTTGGCTGAATATCTAGAAGTATTCCTTTTTCATATATGATAAATTGGTTGAATTTGTCTCTAAAAACGTCCTTAAAGATGTTGAAATAATAATATTTCTTGGACCAACTCTAAGACTATATATGATATGTTCTGAATCTGCCAAAATATTTGAGAACCACACTCAGGCACAATATGGGAATGCAGACTAAATGTTGTTAAAGTGATTGTTTTTATGTATAGAAAAATGTAAGATCACAAGAGGGAGTAAGCAAAATAACAGAACCTCCTTCAAGAATCATGCAAGAAAATATGTTAAATTTGTACTATTCACAATTATTTGGAATAAATGATTGCTTACGAAAATTGCTATGTTAGCAATAGCTTACAAAAAATCAAACAGATCAAACAGTATGCTATTTTATTTTAACTATGATTAAATTTATTTGATTTGTTAATCAAAATAAACTGCATGTGAAGTATTCAATATATATAGAATTTCAAAAAAATAAGGAAATTGGAATTAAAAACTAAAAACATTTACACGATTATGAAAGAAAATAGTCACATCCAAATAATACTGCAATTAATATCTGCAGAATTTATATTCTGGCCTTTATAAATCAAGGTATGTCCCTGATGCAAAAACAAATAAATAAAATGGACAATAGAAACAGAATAAAAACTATTCTGATGCAGAATCCTATGTTATTTTTTCCTTTTTGTGGGTGTGTGTGTGTGTAATTAACAATGAGTTTTCTGAAGAGGTCTTATTGCTAACCACTTGGAATACTGTTGTTACCTGGTTAGAAAATACAGTATTAAATATCTGATTTATGTGGAAGCATAAGTTCACATGCTAGGTCACATTTACTCATCTTCAAACATAAGGAATTATCAAAAATGGTTTGAAAGTCTTTGGACCATTAAACAAGTTGAACATCTTTACATTTCAGAGATAGAACAGAAAGCTCAAGTTAAGAAGGGGTTAAACTCAATAAGATGAAGTTCTCTAGGGAAGAAAGCAGAAGAGGTATCCAGGAATTGAAACTTTAAAGGAAAATAGAATGAAATCACCTTATAAATTGTAGAGTGGCCAGAACCTAATCTATGAAAACGGGTAGGGCTGTGACCTGTATTGAGCTGTTGCTCAGGAGGACAAGATTAATCAGAAATAGCCAAACAACCAGGACCTAGGCTGAGACAACAATGTACATGAACTGCCAATAGATGACCTGATTCTGAACACTATAGTCATGTGGGTCAGGGAGAAATAATCAGAATCTATCAATCAGACCAAAAAGAATGAAGGAAAAGAGATTACAAAGGCAGAATAAAAAGAACAAAACTATTTTCCATAAATTCTTTCTTACACTAAAAGAATGTCAAACTACAAAACCATTAAATAATTAAGAAAGCCAATTCACTCAACAGAAGATTTTGCCGTTTTCAATCTTCATGTAATTGAGAAATCTATTGTAAAAAAAAAAAAACTGTAAGAAGCACATAGAACAGTATTATAAAGGAAGAAAAATATGCATAAAAGTTAATAAATTACTACAAAGAAAAAATGACCACAATAATAAAGAATAGTTGAAGATTAAATTAACTAATTATAAATAATAGAAGTTTAAAAATGTTATTAAAATAGAGAAACAAGAGACAAGATAAATTCTAAACTTTCCAAAAGGAAGTCATTATTTCAAAATAATCTTGGAATTCACCCATAAATCAGCACACTTCCATATGGAGGTTAATATAATGAAAAGATGCTAAAATATTAAATTCAAGATGAAAATGTCAAAGCATATTTTACAAAACAAAACAAATGTATTAGAAAGCATGAGGGAGATACAATCTTTAAAAACATGACTAAGAATTTTCCTGAAATAAAGAACAAAGAATCTTCATATAAAGTGTTTTTTTGTTTGTTTGTTTGTTTGTTTGTTTGTTTTGAGATGGAGTCTCCGAGTGCAGTGGTGCCATATGGGCTCACTGTAAGCTCCGCCTCCCGGGTTCACGCCATTCTCCTGCCTCAGCCTCCAGAGTAGCTGGAACTACAGGCGCCCACCACCACGCCCGGCTAATGTTTTGTATTTTTAGTAGAGACGGGGTTTCACCGTGTTATGCAGGATGGTCCTGACCTCGTGATCTGCCCGCCTCAGCCTCCCAAACTGCTGGGATTACAGGCGTGAGCCACCGCGCCTGGACTCTTCATATAAGGTTTTATTTAAAGTGCCAAATAGAAGAGTAAAACTATGCACATAAGTTTATGGAAATACATAGTAAAACCCTGTGACATCAAATACATAAGAGAAAAAAATTAAAACAACTGATGAAAGAATGGAAAATTATCCACAATGAAATGTTAATTATCTTGACAGCAGCAATATCTCATTAGCAATAGTAATTAACTAAAAGGTTGTGACATAGTAAGACATACATTTGGTCTCTGCCTTCACTTTCTGACGCTGAACTTCTGAAACACTTGTAATTTCCTAAATGATAAAGTGATAGGAGCTTCTTCTGTTATAATATTCGGTCTCTATCCTTGGTTCCTGACATAAGAACTTCTAAGAACTTTGAAATCTTCAGGATAATGAGTACCATTGGTATGCTAATGAGATGACTGGTGGCTGGAGTCTCTAGACAGCTTTATAATTGGAAAGAGCAAAACATGATTAAGAATTGGGACTGCCTGCCCCACCCTCCAACATTTGGGGAGAAGACGGGGGTAGAAGATTGCATCATTATTGGTTATTTAATCAACAATGCTTATGCAATGGAACATCTATAAAAACACTAACAAAGGGGTTAGGGGAGATTCCAGGTTGGTGAACACATACACATGCAAGGAGGGTGGCTCCACCGAACTCCACCAGGACAGAAGTGTCCTGAATTCAGGAACTTTCTGGATCTCACCCTATGTACCTCCTGATCTTGAGGTTCATCTGTATCTTTTATAACAAACTAGTAATAGTAAGTAAAGTGTTTCTCTGATTTCTGTCAGCTGCTTTAGGAAGTTATCCAAAGTGAGAATGGGTTCATGGGAACCTCCAATTTATACACAAATTAGATAGAAATGTAGGTAGCCTAAGGACTCACTACTTGCAATTGGCCTCCGTTGTTCAGAACTGAGCCCCTCTGTGAGGTCTATTCTGTAATAATTCCAGGAAGCTAGTGTCAGAATTGAATTAAACTATAAGACATTCAGAATTGCTTGGTGCAGAATATTCACACATTTGGTGTCGGCAATGTTGTGAGATGAGAAAACAGGGTTTTTTTCTTTCTTTTAAAGCTACAAATTTTCAAAATGCTAAAGGAAAATAATTGATAATTCATCATTTTAAAACTGAGAGCAGAATAACACTTTTAAACAGCTTCACAAACTAAGTCAGTTTTCTACACAGTTATCTTTCCTGAAATAAATTCTAAAACATATATTTCAGCCAGTAAAAATGTAAAGAAATAAGGAGGGGGAAAATGCAAATAGTAATAAAGACCCCAGATATTGATAAAATAGCTGATAAAATAAATCTTCTTTTGGTTATAAACAGAAATAATCAAATCAAATTTTGTTTTTTAGAAAACCTATAAATAAAATGTTAGCCACTGTGTCATAAAATAGGAAGAGATATAAAGAAATGTAATTAAAGTTCTGGTCCTATTTTTTGGATGATACAGATACTGAGAAATTTTAGACTTAGTTAAAACAAAGAAAGAGAAAAAAGTTACACTAACCAAAATAAAGCTAGTGTCATAAATGTAATTTCACAAATATAAGCATTAAAGTAAAGATATTAGGACAAAAAGAGAAATTATGCAAATAAAAGAAATACACTATTAAGATGATATAAAATTTATAAACTTACATGAATCAAGCAATGCAGCAAAACTGACAGAATTATGAAAAATTAATAATTTCACAATCATGAGATATTTCAAAGTACTCTTCTCAAAAACTGACATATTAAGACAGCCAAAGTATATTAAGTATAAATGAATTCAACACTGTAATGAAATACTAAGTTGTCATTAGTGGGACATTTCAAGTATCCAATTGATTCATCTTAAAGGGAAGACAAACTATTGAAAAGGAAATATGCCAAATGGTCAAATAGAGATAAAACACAATGAAAATAACAAGAAAAAAAGGTATAAATACGATGAATAGAACAGACAAAAATTAGTGATGAACATGAGTAGAAATGGTTATCTAAGCTAAAATAAGTATTCTGAAAAGATTAATAGCCAAACAACACTGATGATGATGAAAAAATAGGCACAAATGAACTTAAAAGGAAAAGTGGAAAGGGATAACTTTCTGTAAAGTAATAAATTGTCAAATTGGCTCAAATAGAAGTAGAAAACCTAAAACATTCACAAATCGTAATATTCATCATTTTAAAGTGGGTTTTAGTATATTCACAAATTGTGTAACCACAGTTATAAATTCTAGAATATTTTCATCAATCCAGAAGAAACCCATTACCCATTCACAGTTATTTCTGATTCCCATGTCCCACAGCTTCTGGCATCCATTGATCTGTTGTTCCTTTTGACAGTTTTGTCTATTGTGGACATTTTATATAAATAGATCATAAACTAAGTGGCCTCTTGTGTCTGGTTTACTTCATTTAGCATAAGATTTTCGAGGCTCATTCATGTTGTGGCATATTTCAGTGCTTCATTTCTTACTATTGCTGGGTAATAATCCATTGTATGCATGTAGTAATTTAAAAATCCAGCTCGCCATAGGTGCCACGTGCCTGTAGTCCCAGATACACGGGAAGCTGAGGCAGGAGGATTGCTTAAGCCCAGAAGTTCTGGGCTGAAGTGCGCTCTGCCGATTGGGTGTCTGCACTAAGTTTGGCATCAATATGTTGACCTCTCAGGAACAAGCGACCACCAGATTGACCTAAGGAAGAATGAACTGGCCCAGGATGGAAATGGAGTAGGCCAAAACTCCCGTGATGATCAGTCTGGCATCATGTCTGTGAACAGCCACTGCATTCCAGCCTGAGCAACATAGACATATGCTGTCTCTAAAAACATAAAATAAAATAAAATAAGTTCATTCATGCATTAGGAACACTTCGTTTCTATCTATTGGCTGTTGTGGACAATTTGATAATGCTCATAAGTGTTCAACGATCTGAGTCCCTGTTTGCAATTTTTAAAGTAAATACCTATAAGTGGATCATATGTTAATTTTATAGTTATCATTTTGAGGAACCACCAAATTGTTTCACAGCAGCTGTGCCACCAGCAATGTATGAGGTTTCCAATTTCTCCATTACCTTGACAACACTTCTTAATTTCTATTTTTTGATATCCTGGTAGGTATGAAGTGGTATGTCACTGTGGTTTTAATTTGCATTTTCCTAATGGCTAATAATGTCAAGTATTTTTATGGGATTTTTTTACATTAGTGTATCGTCTTTGGAGAAATGTCTATTCAAGTTTTTTGATGATTTTTTTATTGAGTTGCCTTTTTTGTTGAGTTTTATGAGCTCTTAATATGTTCTGAATATTGAAACTTTAACAGGCAAATAATTTGCAAATATATTCTACCATTCTGCAGTCTTTTGACTTTTTTGATGGTCGTTAATACTCAGAAGTTTGTAATTTGAATGAAGTCTTATTTATTTATTTATTTATTTATTTATTTATT
>NW_016813672.1:1675043-1679343 GCF_001698545.2 Rhinopithecus bieti
TTTATTTATTTATTTATTTATTTTCATGCTTTGGTGTCCTATTTGAGAATTCATTGTTAAATTAGAGGTTAAATTACTAAATCTGGTGTTAAATTATGAACACTTACCAACTATTTTAAGAATTTGATGGCTTTATCTCTTATATTAATTTCATTAATCAGCTTTTAGTTAATTTGCAAATATGAAGGGAGGTAGGAATCCACTTTATTTCTTTGCACAATGGAAATCTAGTTGTAATAACACCATGTGTTGAAGACACTGCTTTTTACCCCATTGAGTGGACTTGGTGCCCTTGTTGTAAGTAAATTCTCCATAAATGTGTGAATTTAACTCTGTGCTCTCCATTTGATTACATTGATCTATAGGTCTATCATTATACTAGTATTACAATATTTTGATGACTTTAGCTTTGATGACTAGTGAGCTTTAAAATAGGAAATTATGAATTCACTATGTTGTTATTTTGGCTATTCAGGGATACTGGAGCAAAAGTGACTCTTGTTACACTTTAGCAAGGAGACTGGCAGTATTTTTCCCCTGCCCTAGAGATTTGTGGAACTTTGAACCTGAGGGAGATGATTTAGGGTATCTGCTGAAAAAATTTCTAAGCATTCAAGGGGTGACTTGGTTGCTGTTAAAAGCATTCAATTTTTAAAAGGGAAACAAAGCATAAAAGTTGCAAAAGGAAAATTTGCAGCCTGATGATGAGATAGAAGAGAAAAACCCATTTTCTGAGGAGAAATTAAGCCAGGTGCAGAAATCTGCACAAGTAACAAAGGGCCAAATGTTAATCACCAAGACAATGCAGAAAATGTCTCCAGGGCATGTCCGAGAACTTTGCCACAGCCCCTCCCATCGCAGGCCTGGAGGCCTAGAAGGAAAAAACTGGTTTCCTGGCCTCCCTGCTTTGTGTAGCCCGAGGGACTTGATGCCCTGCATCCCTGCTACTCTAGCCATGACTAAAAGTTGCCAAGGTGCAGCTTGAGCTGTGGCTTCAGAGGGTGCAAGCTCCAAAACCTTGGCAGCTTCCATGTGGTGTTGAGCCTGTGGGTGCACAGAAGTCAAGAATTGAGGTTTGGGAACCTCCACCTAGATTTCAGAGGATGTATGGAAATGCCTGATGTCCAAGTAGAAATTTACTGCAGAGGTGGGACCCTCATGGAGATTCTCTGCTGCCACAGTGCAGAAGGGAAATGTGAAGTTGAAGCTCCCATACAGAGTCCCCACTAGCACACTGCCTGCCTAGTGGAGCTGTGAGAAGAGGGCCATCAGACTCCAGACGCCAGAATGGTAGATCCACTGACAGTTTGCACGGTGTGCCTGGAAAAGCCACAGACATTCAACCCCAGCCCAAGAAAACTGGTGGGAGGGAGCCGTACCCTGCAAAGCCACAGGGCCATGGAGGTTCCCAAGATCATGGGAACCCACTTCTTGCATCAGCGTGACCTGGATGTGAGACATGGTGTCAAAGGAGATCATTTTAGAGCTTTAAGATTTGACTGACCTGCTGCATTTTGGACTTGCATGGGGCCTACAGTCCCTGTGTTTTGGCCAATTTCTCCCATTTGGAATGGCTGTATTTACCCAATGCCTGTACTCCTATTGTATCTAGGAAGTAACTAACTTGCTTCTGATTTTACAGGTTCATAGGTGAAAGGGATTGCCTTACCTCAGATAAGACTTTGGACTGTGAACTTCTGAGTTAATGCTGAAATGAGTTAAGATGTTGGGGGACTGTTAGCAAAGCATGATTTGTTTTTAAGTGTGAGGATATGAGATTTGGAAGGGGCTAGAAGTGAGATGATATGGATTGGCTGTGCCCCACCCAAATTTTGTCTTGAATTGTAGCTCCAATAATTCCCAAGTGTTGTGGAAGAGACCTTGAGAGAGATGCTTGAATCATGGGGGCTGTTCCCCTATACTTTTATTTTGGTAGTGAATAAGTCTCACAAGATCTGCTGATTTTAAAAGGGGAAACCCCTTTCACTTGGCTCTCATTCTGTTTTGCCTAGTGCCATGGAAGGCATGACTTTGCTCCTCTTCACCTTCTGCCATAATTGCAAGGCCTCCCCAGCCATGTGGAACTGAGAGTCCGTTAAACTTTTTCTGTATAAATTAGCCAGTCTCTTGCATGCCATAGCCATACAAGGTATTTACATCTAGCTGGTACTGTAACTGTTCTTCAATAAATAGGTCATTCCACTATTCCATCAAGCCAGCTGTTTTAGGATGATGGACGACATGGTAACACCAGTGAACTCCATGAGCACAAGCTCATTGTTGCACTTCATTTGCTGTGAAGTAAGTTACTTCATCGAAGCAATGTTGTGTAGAATACCATGACAGTCGATATGGTGTTCTATACACCCACCAATGTTAGTTTTCAGATGCACGGTTTGCAGAGAAGGCAAATCCATACCCAGAGTCATTTCCAGCAAGTACAAAACACTTTTCCTTCCATGATGAAAATAATTCAATGTAATCAGCCAGCAGGCAGCTGGCTGATCACCCTGGAGAATGTTGCGATTTTGGAGACTCATTGTTGATCTCAGCTTCTAGCATGTTAAGCTCTTTGGAGTGGCTGTAACCAGGGAGGCCTAAGTGAGTGTAAGTCCATGTTGCTGATCCCATGTATACTGTCCATCCCTGCCACCATGACCATTTTGTTCTTGAGTAATTGGGCAATGACAAGAGTGGTTAGAAAAGAAGACTGACTTATATCCACTGAAAGATCATCCTTTTCACTTTATTTTTAAAATCCTTCTCTGCTGAGGTCACCCTTTGGCGAGCATGCACATGAAAAGGGAGGACTTACTTCTGCCATTTTGCTAATTGTTATCTATATGTCTAATAACTTTTGTCCATCTTTTCTCTATTACTGTAATTCTTTTGTGTTTAATTGAATTATTTCTAGTGACACATATTGATATCCTTTTCATTTCCTTTTGTGTATTTATTAATATATTTTTGTCATTACCACTTGGATTACAGTTAACATACTAAATTTATAACATCTAGTTCAAATTGATACAAACTTAGCTTGAATAATATACAAGTCTGGACCTTTACAGCTCCTTCTCACAGTCTCTCTTTATATTGTTGTTATAGATATTTTAATGTTGTATGTCCAATAAACTTATAATTTTTATTCATTTGTCTTTTAAATCGTATGGAAAATAAAAAGTAAAATTATAAACCAAAAAATAATATTATATTGGCTTTTATATTTGGCTGCATATTTATCATTACTGGAGATATTGGTTCATATAATTTTGAATTACTGCCTATTGTCTTTTTTATTTTGTCCTTAATGAATTCCTTTAGCATTTCTTGTAGGGCAGATCTAGTGGTAATAAACACATTCAACCTTTGGTTTTTGGGAATGTCTTAAATTCTTTCTCGTTTTTGATTGAAGGACAGTTTGCCAGATGTAATATTCTTATTTGATAGTTTTCTTTTAGCACTTTATCATTCCACTGACTTTTAACATCCGTGATTTCTGAAGACAAATTGCCTGTTGATCATACTTAAATGCATGATTAAATGCATTATTAGTTACTTAAATGCATGATTAGTTACATGTCTTTTGCTGCTTTTGAGACATTATCTTTGACTTTTAACAGTTTGATTAAAGTCTGTTTTGGTGTGTGTCTCCTTTAGGGTTTTAAACGTGAAATTAATTGAGCTTTTTGGATTTGTAGATTCATATATTTAATCAAGGTTAAAATATGTTCAGCCATTATTCTTTAAAATATTATTTCTGCCTTTTTGTTCCTCTTCTTTTACTGGTACTCAATAATGCATATGTTGATCTGCTTGATCGTATCCTACATGTCACTTAAGTTTTTTTCACTATTATTCATTTTGTTTTCTTCATGCTCTTCAAAGCTAATAATCTCAATTGTAATATTTTCAGGTGTGCTTATTCTTTCTCCTTCCTGCTCAAATCTGCTGCTGAGATCCATTAGTACATTTTTTGTACCACTTGTAGTTTTAGCATCAGGTGTTTCATTTGGCCCTTGTAAAAAATTAATTTATATATCTACTGATATTATAATTTTCGTTCATTTATTTTCTGGTGTTATTTAGTTATTTGTCTATATTTTCCTTTAGCTTCTTGTCCTGATTTGAAACCATTTTTTTAAGCCTCAGTCTACTAATTTTCATGTCTTTGTTTTATCAGGGATGATGTCTGCCAATTCATTTATTTTACTTTAAATGGACCACACTTTGCTGTTTCTCCACATGCCTTGTAATTATTTATTAAAAACTGAAGATTTAAATATAATATATATATATA
>NW_016813672.1:1679624-1705742 GCF_001698545.2 Rhinopithecus bieti
TAGGTTAGATTCTAATCCTTTCTTAGAATTTTAAAATTTTTGTTTTATGTTTGAAGTCTGTAGTTTTTTTTATTTATTTAGTGAATTTCCTAAACTTCATTTTCTTTTGTGAAATTATATTATTTGTTGAATGTGGTTACTGAGGTCTCTATTTTTTAGATTGTGTTTTTCTAGCATTTGGACAGAGATTACCTTGAGTTCCAAAGACTAAAAAACAAGACACAAAGAAGGAAACATCTCTGCTAGTCTTTGAAGATTGGCACAGTGCCAGGACACTCATTCAATGCTTAGCCAGAATTGCTAGGAGACTAGGGATCAACCAGAGGTTAAAGCGGAGGGTCTCCTCAGAATTTTTTCTTACCATGCTTCTTGCTTTGGACATGCACAAGTTCTTCTAATTTTTTTCATGTACATTGATGCTTTTGAATGTTCTAATTTCCTGAAGATCTCCCCAGCATTTGCTTTCAGGTTCTTAGAGAGTCTAATGTATATGTCAACCATAAACTTTTGCTCCAGATATCTTGGGTAGTCAGTTTGACATGCAGAGTTTGAAAACAAGACCAACCCCATCTCTGGTCTGAGTTCTGAGTCAGGCAAAAAATGACAAGCAACATACATATTCCACACATATTAACTGTAGGGATGAATTCCCATTGCCTTTTGTCATCTGCACACCTACCAACATATAAAATAATATGGCATCATCAATATCTTTGTGCACCAAAATTGCTTATTTTTCTCAAGCTTTTAAGCAAAAATCTGTAGATGGGGAGAGTAAACATAGAGAGAGAAAAGGAGAAAATTCACACACTTTTTTTTCTATTTAGTATTTTAGGATAAAATGAGGACAAATATGATTCTTTTCTCATTATGAAAGAAAAAAATGCTTTCCCATTAATATGCATGAACATGACAAAATGAATACAAAGAATAATCAAATGGATTGCTGTTGTTCTCAAGAAAAGATACCAGGAATTACATCAAGAGAAATAAGTGTTTCAATTGATTCCCCACAGACCATCAAACAGCTGTCTAATAGTTTCTGTTTATTCATTGATGATATGTGTCAACAGTAACAACAAGAAGTCCAAGCATGGTCAGTCTTCCTGATCCCTTACCAGCAAAAAAAAAGCCATTGACTAGATGAATAAGAATGTATACTGAATATTTTCTGCCTAGGGTCTTTCCCCAACAGGCAGAGGATAATGTAAGCAAACATTATCTCCACTTACAGCATGGCACAGATGAAAGTTTGTAAACTATCATGACAGTCTTTATTCAAAGTGAATCCAGCACTTCCACTACTGGGTATCTGCCTAGAGGAAAAAAACTCATTATATGAAAAAGGCACTTGCACACACATGTTTATAGCAGAACAATTCACTATTGCAAAAGTATAGAACCAGCCTAAATGCCCATCAACCAACAAGTGGATAAAGAATATGTGTGTATTATTTATACACACACACACACACACACACCATAGACTACCACTCAGCTGTAAAAAGAAATGAAATAATAGCACCCCCAGCAACCCAGATGGAGTTGGAGACCATTATTCTAAGTGAAGTAACACAATAATGGAAAACCAAACATCATATACTTTCAGTTACAAGTGGGAGCTAATCTATAAGGATGCAAAGGCATAAAATAATATAATGGTTGTTGGGGACTTGGGGGAAGAGTGGGAGGGAGGTGAGGGATAAAAGACTACACATTGGGGACAGTGTACACTGCTTGGGTTACAGGTGCACCAAAATCTCAGAAATCACCACTAAAGAATTAATTCATGCAACCAAAACCCGCCTGTTTACTGAAAACTACTGAAATAAAAATTTTCAAAAGTTTATTGTACATAAACAACAAAAAAAGTGAATACAAGCCTGGCTAACATGGCAAAACCTCGTTTCTACTAAAAATACAAAAATCAGTCAGGTGTGGTGATGCACACCTGTAATCCTTGCTATGAGAAAGGCCAAGCAGGAGAATCACTTGAACCTGAGAGGCACAGGTTGTAGTGAGCCAAGGTTGCACCACTGCACTCCGGTCTGGGAGAAGAGTCAGATTCCTTCTCAAAAAAAAAAAAAAAAAAAAAAAAAAAAAGCGAACGGAATGCTAGTAAAAAAGTAAGACAGGTATACTGTGCCTTGAGTAAACTGCCACCTATATGATAATTGGATGTCACGGTTTTAAACTAAAACACTACGTCCAATTCTTTCGTCTTTAGTTACTGACTACCCATTCCCTACCTACTGTGGGGTTTGAAACTAAGAGACACGTTTGTTTTTTCTGTTAGTCTATGTTCATATTATGAAAAGTTTGCAGAGTGGCAGTCCTAATCATGTAGAGATCTTACTACATTTTTGCAAATATTATCTCTGTATTACTAATGAAACTTGCAAAGGCTATCTGCTGCTTTTAATTCTTAAATGCAGTATGAGCCAGAAAAAAAGTAAGAAAGAGTATATAATATTAAATTAATAAATTAGGCTGGCTCATGAAACAGGAACTTTTGCCACATTAGAAGACTTTAAGCAGTGGTGATCACCTATTAGAAATCTTTTCAATGCTATTGTTTTTTAAAGTGGAAAGCTGGACTAGATGGCAGATAATTTTTTTATAGTGCCACTAAAAGCAGTTCCCTAGAGAAGCCAATTGATTTATGTCCCCTCATTTTAGATTGTCTCCTTAATTACAAATGTCTTTGCATATTTTACAAGCATTCATTGATGACTGATGGTATTTGATTTTATTTTTAATTTTTGTGGGTACATGGTAGGTATACATATTTATAGGGTATATGAGATATTTTTATACAGGCATGCAATGTGCAATAATCACATCAGGGTAAATGTAGTATTAATCACTTCAAGCATTTATCCCTTTTTGGTGTTACAAATAATTCAGTTATACACTTTTAGTTATTTTTAAATGTACAGTAAATTACTGTTGACTTAGTCCCTGGTTATGCTATCAAATACTAGATCTTATTTAGTCTATCTAACTTTATTTTTGTACCCATTAACCGTATGCACTCCCTCCATCTCAGGACTCTTCCTAGCCTCTGGTAACCATCATTCTCCTCTCTATCTTCATGAGTTCAATTGTATCAATTTTCTAGCTCCCACAAATAAGTGAGAACATGTTAAGTTTTTGCCTTTCTGTGTCTGACTTATTACACTTAACATAATGAATTTTAGTTCCATCCATTTTGTTGCAAATGACAGAGTCTCATTTGTTTTTATAGCTGAAGAGTATTCCATGTGCACATGCACCACATTTCTTTACTCATTCATCTTTCGGTGGACACTTAGGTTGCTTACAAATTTTGGCTATTGTGAGTACTGCAATAAACATGGGATTGCAGATATCTCTTAGATCTAATTAGATCATTTCTTTGGGTATAAAACTAGCAATGGGATACCTGGATCATATGGTAGTTCTAGTTTTATTTTTGGAGGAACCTCCAAACCTTTCATAGTGGTTATAGTGATTTACATTCCCAGCAACAGCGTATGAGGGTTCCTATTTACCCACATCCTTGCTGGCATTTGTTATTGAATGTCTTTGGGATAAAAGCCATTTTAATTCTGGAGTAAGATGACATTTCATTGTGCTTTTAATTTGCATTTCTCTGATGATCAGTAATGTTGAGCACCTTTTCATGTACTTGTTTGCCATTTGTATGTCTTCTATTGAGAAGTGTCTATGCAGACCTTTTATCCATTTTAAAATTGGATTATTGGATTTTTTTCCTATTGAGTTGTTTAAATCTCTTATATTCTCTGGTTAACAATCCCTTGTCAGATGGATAGTTGACATTTTTTTTTCCTATTCTGTGGGCTATCTCTTAATTTTGTTGATTGTTTCCTTTGCTGTGCTGTTTTTAACTTGATATGATCTCATTTGTCCATTTTTGCTTTGATTGCCTCTGTTTGTGGGGTATCGCTGAAAAACCTTTGCGCAGAACAATGTCCTGGAGAGTTTCCTCAATGTTTTCTTGTAGTAGTTTCATAGTTTGAGGTGTTAGGTTTAAGTCTTTAATTCATATTAATTTACTCTGTGTATATGGAAATAGATAGGGGTCTAGTTTCATTCTTCTGCACATGATCAGTTTTCCCAACAGTATTTATTGATGAAACTGTTTTCGTCAACATGTTTTTGTCACCTCTGTCAAAAATGAGTTCGCTGTAGAAGTATGAATTTATTTCGAGATTCTTTATTCTGTATCATTTTTCTATGTGTCTGTTTTATGTAATTACCATGCTGTTTTTTGTTTTGTTTTGTTTTACTATAACTTCTTAGTATATTTCGAAGTCAGGTAATGTGATTCCTCCAGTTTTGTTCTTTTTGCTCAGGATGGTTTTGGCTATTCTCGGTCTTTTGTGGTTCCTTATGAATTTTAGGTTTTATTTTCCTATTTCTTTGAAAATGTCATTGCTACTTTGATGGGAATTGCATTGAATTTGACCTCCTTTTTGTGTTATGTTTCTTTTGTCTTGCTGTTTTAGAATCCTTATTCTTGACCTTTGGGAGTTTGATTATTATATAGTTTTAGGAAGTATTACTTGGGTTAAATTTGTTTTGTGTTCTGGAATGTTCTTGTATTTGAGTATTGATATTTTTTCTAAGTTTTGAAAGTTCTCTATTTTCATTGCTTTGAATAAAACTTTCCACCCCAATTTCTCTCTCTTATTAGTTTACTAACTTCTCTTTAAGTCGATTGACTCTTAGATTTTTCCTTTTGAGACTATGTTGTAGGCATGCTTTATTCTTTTCTATCTTTTTTTGTCTCCTCTGACCACGTATACTCTAACAGTTGGCCCTCAAGATTACTTATTCCTCCTTTGCTTGATCAATTCTGCTGTTATGAGACTATGATGCCTTCTTTAGTGTGTCAATTGCAATTTTCAGCTTCAGAAATTCTGCTTGATTCTTTTTGCTAAATTTATCATATAGGATTCTGAATTTGTCTCTGTTTGATTGAACTTCCTCAAAACAACTATTTTGAATTCTCTGTCTGAAATTTCACATATCTCTGTCACTCTGGGATTGGTCACTGGTGACTTGTTTAGTTCATATGGTGATGTCATTATTCCCTGGGTGGTCTTGATGCTTGTAGATATTCATCAGTGTCTGGGCATTGAAGAGTTAGGTATTTATTGTCATCTTCATGGTCTAGGCTTGTGTACTCATCCTTATTGGGGGGACTTTCTAGGTATTAAAAGGTACATGGGTGCTGTTACCTAAGTCTCTGGTCACTGCAGCCATATGTGCCCTATGAGGCACCCCGATCCCAGTAACATTGTTACTCTTGCCAACTTGTAGAAATACCACTTTGATGATCTTGGGGAAGGAAGATCTGGGAGAATTCCCTGAATTACCATGAAGAAACTTTTGTTCTCTTCCTTTACTTTTCCCCAAACAAACACAGTCTCTGTTGCTGTGCTGAGTGGCTTGAAGCTGCAACAAGTGGGGTATAAAACAAGTACCTCTGTGGCCACCTCCGCTGGGACTGCAGTGGGTCAGATCCAAAGCCAGCAAAGCAGTGGGTCTTGCCCAAGGCCTACAGTGACCACTGCCTGGCTACTGCCTGTGTTCACTCAAGGGCCAAGTGCTCTACAATCAGCAGATGACCAGTCCAGCCAGGCTTCTGTCCTTCCCTTCACAGCAGTGAGTTCTCCCAAGCTTCTGGAGGGTATAGAAATGCTATCTGGGAGTAGAGAACCTTAGTGATGCAAGCACTCCCTCTGCTGCTCCAGCTGGTATCTCACTAAGTTCATGCTTCCCAAGTTCACTAGCTCCAATCCCAACATGTCACGAAAACATGTCCCAAAATTTCAGTCCTCATGTTGTAAACTGCCTTTATTTAGAACTCCATAGAACTTTAGCCAAACAGGGAAGGGTTTGCTGGAACTCATATTTTGACCACTATAATAAACAATTTACCTTTAGCAAGGGCTGGTCAGACTACTCCCTCTGTGGGTGTCAGCTGAGCTCAACCGCATGTTGCTTTCCACTGTAACAGGGCAACACTGAGTCTCAACGTAAAGTCCCACAATCACTACATTCTCCCTCCCGTTGGCACATAGATTCTCTATCTATGCCTTGTGGCCACTACTGGCAGATGAGGGATGGATGGTGTAGGTTTTTCAAGACTGTCTTTCCTACACTCTTCAGTGCCTCTTTCCTTAACATGATGTTAAAACTGGATACTATGGTCACTCACCTGATTTTTGGTTCATATGAAGGGTGTTTTTTTGTGTGGATTGTCGTTCAACTTGGTGTTTCTTAGTGGGGATGATTATTTGAGGTATCTATTTGGCCATTGTGCTATGCCTCCTTCTCCAGTGAAACTTAATATTTTGAATATTTTAGTTTGCTAATGCTGTGTCACCAAATTTTTTTTTTTTTTTAATTTTACTTTAAGTTCTGGGATACATTTGCAGAACATGCAGGTTTGTTACAAAGGTATGCATGTGCCATGGTGGTTGGCTGCACCTATCAACTCGTCATTTAGGTTTTTAGCCCCATATGCACTATGTACTTGTCCTAAGGCTCTCCCTTCTCTTGACCCACAGCCCCCCGACAGTCCCCCATGTGTGATGTTTCCCTCTTTGTGTCCATGTGTCCTTATTGTTCAACTCCCAGTTATGAGTGACAACTTGAGGTATTTGGTTTTCTATTCCTTTGTTAGTTTGCTGAGAATGATGGCTTCCAGCTTCATCCATCTCCCTGCAAAAGACATGAAATTATCCTTTCTCTTGGCTGCACAGTATTCCATGATGTATAGGTGCCACATTTTCTTTATCCAGTCTATCATTGATGGCATTTGGGTTGGCTCCAAGTCTTTGCTAATGTAAATAGCATTGCAGCAAACATATGTGTGCATGTGTCTTTGTAGTAGAATGAGTTATAATCCTTTGGGTATATACCCAGTAATGGAATTGCTGGGTGAAATGGTATTTCTGGTTATAGATCCTTGAGGAATTGCCACACTGTCTTACACGATGGTTGAGCTAATTTACACCCCCAGAAGTGTAAAAGCATTCCTATTTCTCCACCCCCTCACCAGCATCTGTTGTTTTCTGACTTTTTAATGACCACCATTCTAACTGGTGTGAAATGTTAACTCATTGTGGTTTTGATTTGCATTTCTTTAATGACCAGTGATGATGAGCTCTTTTTCATATGTTTGTTGGCTGCAAAATCTCTTTTCTTGAGACATGTCTGTTCATATCCTTTGCCCACTTTTTGATTGGGTTTTTTGTTTTTTTTTTCTTGTAAATCTGTTTAAGTTCCTTGTAGATTCTGAATATTAGACCTTTGTCAGATGGATAGATTGCAAAATTTTTTTCCTGTTCTGTAGGATGCTTGTTCACTCTGAAGATAGTTTATTTTGCTCTGCAGAAGCTCTTTAGTTTAATTAGACCCCATTTGTCAATTCTGGCTTTTGTTGCAATTGCTTTTGGTGTTTTAGTCTTGAAGTTTTTGCCCATGCCTATGTCTTGAATGATATTGCCTATCTTTTCTTCTAGGATTTTTATGGTTTTAGGTTTTACATTTACGTCTTTAATCCATCTTGTGTTAATTTTTGTATAAGGTGTAAGGAAGAGGTCTAATTTCAGTTTTCTGCATATAGCTAGCCAGTTTTTCCAGCACCATTTATTAAATAGAAAATCCTTTCCCCATTCCTTGTTTTTGTCAGGGTTGTCAAGGATCAGATGTTTGTAGATATGTGGTGTTATTTCTGAGGTTCTGTTTCATTGGTCTATATATCTGTTTTGCTACCAGTACCTAACTGTTTTGGTTACAGTATCCTTGTAGCATAGTTTGAAGTCTGGTAGTGTGAAGCCTCCAGCTTTGTTCTTTTTTGCTTAGGATTGTCTTGGCTATACAGGCTCCACCTCTATGTAAATAAGCTAGAAAATCTAGAAGAAATGTATAAATTCTTGGACACATACACTCTTCCAAGACTAAACCAAGAAGAAATCGAATCTCTGAATAGACCAACAACAAGTTCTAAAATTGAGGCAATAATTAATAGCCTACCAACCAAAAACAAGTCCAAGACCAGACAGATTCATAGCCAAATTCTAACTGATGTAAAGAGAGGAGCTTGTACTATTCCTTCCGAAACTATTTCAAACAGTAGAAAAAGAGGGACTTCTCCCTAACTCATTTTATGAGGCCAGCATCATCCTGACACCAAAACCTAGTAGAGACACAACATAAAAAAGAAAATTTCAGGTCAATATCCCCGATGAACATAGATGTGAAAATCTTCAGTAAAATAATGGCAAACTGAATCCAGCAGCACATCAAAAAGCTTATCAACCACAATCAAGTTGGCTTCATCCCTGGAATACAAGGCTGGTTCAGCATATGCAAATCAATAAACATAATCCATCACATAAACAGAACCAATGACAAAACCACATGATTATCTCAATAGATGCAGAAAAGGCCTTCAATAAAATTCAACATCCTTTCATGCTAAAACTCTCAATAAACTAGGTATTGATGGAACATATCTCAAAATAATAAGAGCTATTTATGACAAACCCATAGCCAGTATCATACTGAATGGGAAAAAGCTGGAAGCATTCCCTTAGAAAACAGGCATAAGACAAGGATGCCCTTTCTCACCACTCCTATTCAACATCATTTTGGAAGTTCTGGCTGGGATAATCAGACAAGAGAAAGAAATAAAGCATATTCAAATAGGAAGAGAGGAAGTCAAATTTTCTCTGTTTGCAGATGATGTGATTGCATATTTAGAAAACTCCATTGTCTCAGCCCAAAAAATCCTTAAGCTGATAAGCAACTTCAGAAGTGTCTCAAGATACAAAATCAATGTGCAAAAGTCACAAACATTTATTTACACCAGTAATAGAGAACCAAATCATCAGTGAACTCCCATTCACAATTTCTATAAAGATAATGAAATACCTAGGAATACAACTTACAAGGGATGTGAAAGACCTCCTCAAAGAGAAATACAAACCACTCCTCAAGGAAACAAGAGAGGACACAAACAAATGGAAAAAAGTTTCTTGCTCATGTATAAGAATCAATATCGTGAACATGGCCAAACTGCCCAATGTAATTTATAGATTCAACGCTATTCCCATTAGGCTACCATTGGATTTCTTCACAGAATTAGAAGAAAAAAAAAACCCTGCTTTTTTATACCTATATTAGATGTAGGAATTTAAGGAGAAGGAAGAGTGCCTGACTAAGGTTTCCTTCTTAGGCAATTCGTTGAACTCTGTTATTCAATTATTAAGGTAGGAAACTAAGGATGAGAGTAAGCTTGAGCCACATAGAGTCTGAGATGCTCATGGGCAATAATAAAAAATATCAAATGTGATTTAACAACTTTACAGTGGTACTTAAAATTGTGAGCTCAAGTCACCTGAGTAAAAAACCTACTGCACAGTCTTAGCAAATGGAGATCTTTTGAATTCTGAACACTAGTCCAGTGGGTCTATTAGTAAGAAGGGAGACATAGGAAGACCATTGAGAACATCAGAGGAGCATAATTCTTCAATATTTGGTTCCTAATGGCTCCACTGATGGGAAAAGCTTATATCATGTTTATGAAGAATGTCTTGACTGTCTTGGACCAATAGGAAGCAGGGTTGGAGGATGCATATTCTGTTGTAAAATTGGCAAACAGAGAAATTACAGGAAAAAAAAGATGTAGGAACCATATAGCATGAATTAAACAATGCTTATGCAAAACAACTTTTCACATTTTCTAATTCAAAATGTATTGTGGACTTATGTTTTAAGTGTAAAATAAATAATAGTTTGACTTCACAGACCTTTTAATTGAACAACAAGCATATGCATTATTTTAGTCATAATGAGAAAAGCTTACTGATCATTAATGATTTTTTGCATACTGTCTATTTATTCATTTACTAATCTTTCAGATTTGGCATAATAGAACCCACATTTCTTCATGATAATTAAAATTTTAATAATTTATTTTAGCCAAGTGAAACTTAGTGAAAATAAATATATTAGATATTTTTCTGGAGGAGGAAAAGAATATCTTCAGAAAGCCAGGAGTACTTTTCAAGAAAGACAGTTTATTACTTTAAAGAATAAAGGTCAAAAATACAGTTTTGTGCATGGTTTAGAGAGAGATCCACATTTTTTTGGTTTATCTATTTCTCTGCTAGCATTATTGCTNAACCCACATTTCTTCATGATAATTAAAATAATAATTTATTTTAGCCAAGTGAAACTTAGTGAAAATAAATATATTAGATATTTTCTGGAGGAGGAAAAGAATATCTTCAGAAAGCCAGGAGTACTTTTCAAGAAAGACAGTTTATTACTTTAAAGAATAAAGGTCAAAATACAGTTTTGTGCATGGTTTAGAGAGAGATCCACATTTTTTTGGTTTATCTATTTCTCTGCTAGCATTATTGCTGTTTTATATTTTCTAGGCATGAAAGCCCAAATAAGAAAGTCTTTGTTCATAATCTTGCTTTCTCTGTATAGCCTATTTTAGGACTCCATTGTCAAATTAAACTAGCTGATGATTACACTGGTAATGGTAGATAACTGTGATTTTGGTCCTGATTATAGTATCTTGTTTTACTGATATACAAAATTTGTTTTCTTGGTGACTTATTTGTGCTATATTCCTCTGAAGTATCTTGCTTTGTGCTAGAATAATCTGAAGGTGTGACCAATGGTTCTGGCAGCATGGTCCTGTAATATAATTTAATTTATTCCTAGGCTTTTATTGCAGTCAGGTGTTTTCAGATGAACATTTTGAGTTCTTCCATTGTTCCATTGACATAACTCAAGTTCTGCAATACTATTCCCAGTTTTCTTGGTGGTTTTTTTCTCATTTCAGTTTCTTATTTAAAATATGGCATTGGAACCCTTTTGTTAATGTCCATGTACCAAAAAAATTCATGAATGACATTCTTTGGGACTTATACTGTATTATCTTTATCTTTATTCAGCATTGTGTGTGTGTGTGTGTATCTGTGTGTGTGCACGTATCTTAATTATTACTCAAAAATGTGTGCGTGTGTGAATCTCAATTATTACTCAAAAATGTGAAATAGTGTCATTATTTTACTAAATTTCAGATAAATCCTTAATAAAAATACATGTGGCAGCTTCTGATTTGTGCAACTGCAAACTAGAATTATTCAACTTTCACTATATAATTACTACCTCTGAGAATAGAGAAGAAGCAAAACTAATATATTCACGTCTCTAATGAATATTAAATATTATGCTCTGATGGTGTAACATGAATCCTCTCATAACGGACTTCGTTTATATCAATGGCAGATGTTTGTGTTTACTTAGATGCAGTTTATAATGGTATGTTGTGGTGAAGTCCAAAACTCATTTCTTTGTTATTTTATCATAAACTATAATGTGGTCTTGCATATATATTTTTTAAAATTAATCTTCTTAAATCTGGTGGTCTATTATGTTTCTTTTTTTTTTTCTGTCACCTTTAGATACACAGTAATATCGTTTGACAAAAGAAGATGTTATATTCAAATGTTCATTTAATGCAAGAATCTCCTGTCTATATATCCTTTCTTAGAAATAAAATTCAGTGTTGTAAAGGGTGGTCCATCCAAATCATAAGCCAGCTCAAATGGTAAGGGTGTTTTATTTTGTTTTTATTTTCTTTCATACTAAAATATTTTGATTACTCCAATTAGTCCTTCTATGTTACCCTGTCTACTTCTTTACATCTTGGTAATTCCTTATTTTGTTTTGCTTTTTTTTATTATTATTATTTTTAAAATTTTAAGTTCTGAGGTAAATGTGCAGGAGTGCAGGATGTGCAGGTTTGTTACAAAGGTAAACATGTGCCATGGTGGTTTGCTTCACCTATCAATCATGGTGGTTTGCTTCACCTAAGTAAGCCCAGCATGCATTAGTTATTTTTCCTGATGCTCTCCCTCCCACTCCCCGTCCCCCAGCAACAGGTCCCTGTGTGTGTTGTTCCCCTCACTGTGTCCATGTGCTCTCATCATTTAGCTCCCTCCCGTAAGTGAGACCGTGTGGTGTTTGGTTTTCTGTTCTTATGTTAGTTTGCTGAAGATAATGGCTTTCACCTCCATCCTGTCCCCGCAAGGGACATGATCTCATTTCTTTTCATGGCTGCATAGTATTCCATGGTGTATATGTACCACATTTTCTTTATCCAGTCTATCATTGATGGGCATTTGCATTGATTCCATATCTTTACTATTGTGAATAATGCTGCATTGAACATACATATGCACATGCATGAATATTTATAATAGAGTTATTTATATTCCTTTGGGTATATACCCAGTAATGGGATTGCTAGGCCAAATGGTATTTCTGGTTGTATGTCTTTGAGGAATTGTCACACCACCTTCCACAATGGTTGAACTAATTTTCATTTCCAACAACAATGTAAAAGTGTTCCCTTTTCTCTGCAGCCTCACCATATCTGTTGCTTCTTGACCTTTTGATAATTGCCATTCTGATTGGCATGAGATGGCATATCATTGTGATTTTGATTTGCATTCCTCTAATAATCAGTGATGTTGAGCTTTTTTTTCATATATTTGTTGTCTGAATAAATGTCTTCTTTTGAGAAGTGTCTGTTCATGTCCTTTGCTCACTTTCTAATGCGGTTTTTTGTTTCTTTCTTGTAAATTTGTTTAAGTTCCTTGTAGACTCTGGATATTAGACCTTTGTCAGATGAATAGGTTGTAAAAATTTTCTCCCATTCTGTAGGTTGTCGGTTTTCTCTGATGATAGTTTATTTTGCTGTGTAGAAGTTCTTCAGTTTAATTAGATCCAGTTTGTCAGTTTTTGCTTTTCTTGCAACTGCTTTTGCCACTTTTGTCATAAAATCTTTACTCATCCCTATGTCCTGAATGGTATTGTCTAGATTTTCTTCTAGGGTTTTTATAGGTTTTGGTTTTGTATTTAGGTTTTTAACCCATCTTGAGTTGATTTTTGTATAAGGTATAAGTAAGGGGTCTAGGTTCAATTTTCTGCATATGTCTAGCATGTTCTCCCAACACCATTTATTAAGTAGGGAATTCTTTCCTCATTGCTTGTTTTTGTTAGGTGTGTCAAAGATCAGATGGTTGTACATGTGCAGTCTTATTTCTAAGTTCCCTATTCTGTTCCATTGGTCTATGTGCTTGTTTTTGTACCAGTACTGTGCTGTTTTGGTTACTGTAACCTTGTAGTATAGTTTGAAGTCAGGTACCATGATACCTCCAGCTTTGTTCTTCTGGCTTAGAATTGTTCTGGATTTATGAGCTCTTTTTCGTTTCCATGTAAATTTTAAAATAGTTTTTTCTAATTCTATGAAAAATGTCAATGGTAGTTTGATGGAAATAGCATTGAATCTATCAATTTCTTTGTGCAGTATGACCATTTTCATGATATTGATTCTTCCTATCCAGGAGCATGGAATGTTTTTCCATTTGTTTGTATTCTCTCTGATTTCCTTGACCAGTGCTTTGTATTTTTTCTTGAAGAGTTCCTTCACTTCCCCTGTTAGCTGTATTCCTAGGTATTTTATTCCCTTTGTAGCAATTGGGAAAGGTATTCATTTATGATTTCGCTGTCTGCCTATCTGTTGTTGGTGTATAGGAATGCTTGTGATTTTTGCACACTGATTTTGTATTCTGAGGCTTTGCTGAAGTTGCTTATCAGCTTAAGCTTTTGGTATGAGACAATAGGGTTTTCTAGATATAAGACCATATTGTCTGCAGACAGAGACAGTTTGACATCCTCTCTTTCTATTTGAATACGCTTTATTTATTTCTCTTGCCTGATTGCCCTGGCTAGTACTTCCAATGCTTTATTGAATAGGAATGGTGAGAAAGGGCATCCTTCTCTTGTGCTGATTTTCAAGGGGAATACTTCCATCTTTTGCCCATTCAGTAAGATATTGGCTGTCATTATTATTTTGAGACACGTTCCTTTAATTCCTAGATTATTGAGAGTTTTTAACATGAAGGGATGTTGATTTTTATTGAAGGCCTTTTCTGCGTCTATTGAGATAATCATTTGGTTTTTTTTCTTTAGTTCTGTTTATGTGATGAATTACATTTATTCATTTGTGTATATTGAACCAGTCTAGCATCTTGAGGATGGAGCTGAATTGTTTGCGGTGGATAAGCTTTTTGATGTGCTGCTGGATTTGGTTTACCAGTATTTTATTGAGGATTTTTGCATAATTGTTCATTGGGGATATTGGCCTGAAGTTTTCCTATTTTGTTGTAGCTCTGCCAGATTTTTGTATAGAAATAATGCTGTCCTCATCAAATGAATTAGGGAGCAGTCCCTCCTTTTCAGTTGTTTGGAATAGTTTAAGAAGAAATGGAACTAGCTCTTCTTTGCACCTCTTGTAGAATTTAGCTGTAAATCCATCTGCCCCTGATAGGCTATTTATTATTGCCTCAATTTCAGAACTCATTATTTGTCTATTCAGGGATTCATTTTCCTGGTTCAGTCTTGGGAGGGTTTATGTATCCAGGAATTTACCCCTTTCTTCTAGATTTTGTAGTTTATTTTCATAGAGAAGTTTATAGTATTCTCTGATGGTTGCTTTTATTTCTATGGGGTCAGTGGTAATACCCCCTTTATCAGTTTCTAATCATGCCTATTTGATTCTTCTCTCTTTTTTCTTTATTAATCTAGCTAGTGGTCTATCTATTTTATTATTTTTTTCGAAAAAAACAAACAAACAAACAAAAAGAAACCCAGCTCTATCATGTCTCTGTCTCCTTCAGTTCTGCTCTGATCTTGGTTATTTCTTGTCTTCTGCTGGCTTTAGGATTTGTTTGTTCTGAGTTCTCTAGTTATTTTAGTTGCAATGTTAAGGTACCGATTTGAGATCTATCTGTTTGATGTGGTTATTTAGTGCTAGAAATTTCCCTCTTAACATTGCTTTGGCTATGTCCCAGAGATTCTGGCATGTTGTCTCTTTGTTCTCATTAGTTTCAAAGAACTTCTTGATTTCTGCCTAAATTGCATCATTCATCTTGAAGTCTTTTAGAAGCAGGCTGTTCAATTTCCATGTAGTTGTGTAGTTTTGAGTGAGTTTCTTTATCTTGAGTTCTAATTTAATTGCTTTGTGGTCTGAGAGATTGTTCATTATGATTTCAGTTATTTTGCATTTGCTGAGGAATGTTTCCTTCCAGTTACGTGATCAATTTTAGATTGTCATGTGGTGCCAAGAAGAATGTATATTCTGTTGGTTTTTGGTGAAGAGTTCTGTAGATGTCTATCATGTCCACTTGATCCAGAACTGAGTTCAAGTCGTGAATATCTTTGTTAATTTTCTGTCTCAATTATCTGTCTAATATTGACAGTGGGCTGTTGAAGTCTCCCACTATTATTGTGTGGGAGTCTAAGTCTCTTTGTACATCTTTAAGAACTTGTTTTATGAATCTGGGTGCTCCTGTATTGCATGTATATATATTCAGGATAGTTAGTTCTTCTTATTGAATTGAACCCTTTATCATTATGCAATGCCCTTCTTTGTCTTTTTTGATCTTTGTTGGTTTAAAGTCTGTTTTGTCAGAAACTAGGATTGTTATTCCTGCTTTCCATTTGCTTGGTAAATTTTCCTTCATGTCTTTATTTTGAGCCTATGTGTGTCTTTGGGTGTGAGATGGGTCTCTTGAATACAATCTACTAATGAGTCTTGGCTCTATTAAGCTTGCCATTCTGTGTCTTTTGATTGTGGCATTTAGCCCATTTACATTTAAGGTTAATATTGTTATATGTGAATTTGGTCCTGTCATCATGATGATTGTTCATTGTTTTGCAGACTTGTTAATTAGTTGCTTCATAGTATCATTGGTCTGTGTATTTCAGTGTGCTTTTATAGTGGTTGGTAACAGTTTTTCCTTTCCATATTCAGTGCTTCTATCAGGAGCTATTGGGTAGTGATGAATTCAGCATTTGCTTGCCCAAAAAGGATTTTATTTCTCCTTTGCTTGTGAGGCTTACTTTGTTTGGATATGAAATTCTAGGTTGGAAATTCTTTTCTTTAAGAATGTTGAATATCAGCCCCCTGATCTCTTCTGGCTTGGAGGGTTTCCACTGAAAGTTCTGTGTTAGTTTGATAGGCTTCCCTTTGTGGGTACCATGGTCTTTCTTTCTGGCTGCCCTTTACATTTTTGTCTTCATTTTGACCTTGGAAAATCTGATGATTATGTGTCTTGGGGTTGTTCTTCTCATTGAGTATCTTACTGGGATTCTCTGGATTTTCTGAATCAGAATGCTAGCCTATCTTACTAGGTTGGAGAAGTTCTTGACGATATCCTGAAGTATGGTTTCCAATTTGATTCCATTGTCCCTGTCTCTTTCAGGTACCCCAGTTAGTCATAGGTTTGGTCTTTTTACACAATCCAATCGTTCTTGAATGTTTTGTTCATTCCTTTTCATTCTTATTTTTCTAATCTTGCCTACCTGTCTTATTTCAGCAAGAGAATCTTCAAGCTCTGAGATTCTCTCCTCTGCTTGGTTTATTTGGCTATTGATACTTCTGGTCGCATTTTGAAGTTCTTGTGTTGTGTTTTTCAGCTCCATCAGATCATTTGTGTTCCTCTCTAAACTGGTTATTCTGGTAAGCAGATTCTGTAATGTTTTATCATGGTTCTTAGCTCTCTGCATTGTGTTAGAACAGACTCCTTTAGTTCAACAAAGTTTGTTATTACCCACTTTCTGAAGCCTACTTCTGTCAATTCATCCATCTCAGCCTCAGTCCAGTTCCATTCCCTTGCTGGAGAAGTGTTGTGATCACTTGAAAGAGAAGAGGCACTCTGGTGTTTTGACTTTTCAGCGTTTTTGTGTCAATTTTATTCTCATCTTTGTGGGTTTATTTACCTCTGATTTTTGAGGCTACTTACCTTTGAATGAGGTTTTGTAGGGTCTTTTTGTTGATGTTGTTGTTGTTGTTGCTTTCTGTTTGCCTGATTTTCTTTTAACAGTCAGACCCCTCTTCTGCAGGGCTGTTGTGGTTTTCTGGTGTTCCACTCCAGACCCTATTCACCTGGGTCCCTCCCACACCAGAAGGTATCATCAGTGGAGGCTGCAGAACAGCAAAGATGGTTACCTGCTCCTTAGCCTGGGAGCTCTGTCCGAGAGGGGCACCTACCTGATGCTGGCCAGAACTCCCCTGTGTGAGGTGTCTGGCACCTCCTGTTGGGAGGTCTCACCCAGTCAGGAAGCACATGATCAGGGACCCACTTAGAGAAGCAATCTGGCTGCTCCTTGGCAGAGCAGGTGTGCTGCACTGGAGGGAATTCCACTCATCTGGACTGTCCAGATTTCACAGAACCAGCAGGCGGGAAAGACTAAGTCCACTGAACCAGAGACCCTGGCCACCCCTCTCCCCAGTGGCTCCATCCTGAGGGATCAGAGTTCTGCCCATATCGGTCATCTTAGGCCATCTCCAGCATGCTGCCACTGGCTGCAACATGAGTGTCTGCCAAGAGTCTGCATAGTTCTGTGCTGGGGACCAAAGGCCCTGGTGACAAGACCTCATGAGGAAATCTCCTGATCCGCAGGTTGCACAGATCCTTGGGAAAAGTGTGATTTCCTACAGTGGTAGCACAATCACTCACTGCTCCCTTGGCTTGGGGTGGGAGTTCCCCTTACCCCATGTGGCTCCTGGTTGGGCTCTCTGTCCACCCTGTTTTTCCTCGCTCTCTGTGGGTCGCACCAACTGCCTAGCCAGTTCCAGTGAGACAAACTGGATACCTCAGCTGAAGATGCAGGGTTCACTTGCTGTATTTGTTCTTCTCAGTGGGAGCTGTAGACTGGAGCTGCTTCTCATCAGCCATATTGGCCCCTCCCTCCCAATAGTTCCTCTTTTAATAAGCCTGGTTTGCAAACACCCCTCTTAAACTTTACTACACTTTTGACAATACAAGTGAAACAAGCAAACAAAAATGCTACTTAATTTTGTAAAATAAAAGTAATAATGAAAAAAAGTTAATCCTTGCAACATTCTTTTTTATTTAATAAAATGAACCTTTAATTTCGGAATGGTTTCAAATTTAGGGAGAAACCTTGAAGTGCACAGATAATTCCTATGACCAGTACCTAAATCCTGCTTTAATTAATATTTTCCATTGGTATGGTATGTTTGTCACAATTAATGGACCAAGATTGATAAATTATCAACTAAAGTCCATATTTCATTTAGATTTTTTTTTGGTGTTATAGGTAAAATAATTGTCCTTATATTAGTCTTCTTAGATTTCTAAAATTACCACAGGTTAGATGGACTGAGTGGCTTAAACAACAGGTATTTACTCACAGTTCTGGAATTTAGAAGTCCATGATGGCCGCATCCACAGATTCAGTATTTGGTGAGGCCTCTCATCTAGGTTTAAAGATAGCCACCTCCTCGCTGAGTCCTCACATGGCCTTTTCTAGGTGTGTGCATATTGGGAAAGAGAGAGCAAAAGTGAGATCTTCTATATCTCTTCTTATATGGCACTAATCTTATCAGATCATGCTCCACCCTTATTACCTCATGCAACTTCAAGTACTTCCTCAGACGCCCCATCTTCCAACTATGCAAGGTAAGGCTTCAATATGTGAAAATTGGAGGGCACAGATATTCAGTTCTGAATTCTCTGGTGAGCCCAGCATAATCACAAAGTCTCTTAAATGTGGAAGAGGAAGGCAGATAATAGGGTTAGAATGATGCAATGTGAGAATTCAACTTACTGTTTCTGGCTTGGAAGATAGAAGGAGAGTCAAAAACCATGGGGAGTTGATAATCTCTAAAACCTAGAAAGGTCAATAAAAAAAGATTATTCCCTAGAGTCTCTAGAAAAGAATGCAGCTTTGCCAAAATCATAATTTTCGTTCAGTTCGATTAATTTTGGAGTTATGGATAACAGAATCATAAGAAAATAAATTAATGCTTTCTTAAGACACTAAATTAATGGTTCTTACAGCAGCCATGGGAATAATGTACTTAATTTTTAACCTAAAGGCCTTTTTCTCTTCCAGGATACATTATATTTAGTTGTCATGTCTCCCAACTTTTCTTCCACTTTTCTTTTTGTTCACAAAGGTCAGAACTTCTTTCCATTTTCTCTCATAGGCCTTCTTACTAATACTTATCTATCAAGTCTAATCTCATCTTGGTGCCTGATTTATGGAAGACATGAGCTAATCCAGCTATCCACCTTACTTTAAAACATCTTTCTTCTCTCCCCACAGATAGTCAATAGCTAAGGACTAACTTATGGCAGGCTCTCTTGTTTTAAGTGGTTATATTTATGTTCCAGATTCCAACTGAGAACACATGCTTACTTACAAACTTCTTGTAAGGAGGGAACATCTTTCCTTACAAATAAAGGATGCTCTATCATACATCCTTTATTTTCATTCTTCTGAGAGTACTCCCTCAATAAATCATAGGTACCTGAAACCCTGTCTTCAAGATCCCACAGCTAGTAAATCTTGTCTAAGTCAAGGCCCAGCCATGTTTTAGTGAGTAAAATAACATATCTCTGCTCTCAAGGATCTCAGAGTATACTGCAGAAGAAAATATAAAGAGATCATTTTAAGAGATAAATTTAAAATCCTGGTAAATCTGAACATATTTGTTTGGTTTCTAGTGTACTTCTTGGTGAGTGCTGCTGAAGGACAGTGGAGCTGTTTCAGGGAGACACATTTCAAAAGAGAAAAGAGTACACTGCAAAGAGTGTTAAATAAAAGAAAGAGAGAACGTTTGGGCAGAGATAGAAGTTTTTGTAATTGTTGAGTAGAGTTTAAAAGCCCATGCAAACATCCAGAAAAAAATAAGACGATGGCAACAAATGAGGGTTAATGTAAAAATTAGTTAACTTTCTTTGTTGTGTCAACTAGTATTTTTTTAGGTTGTAAATAATAGGCAATTTGAAATGATCATAGTAACATACTAAAGGGTGTTTTATCTTCCCAGGCAAGAGGTCTGGAGGTAGAAGGGTCTAGAGTTGATCAATTCAGTAGCTTAAAGGTCCAGAGTTTTTCTGTCTTTCCTCTCAGCTGTCTTTAGCAGGTACATGTTTTCTCTCCTCTGTGTCACAGAGTGGCTGCAGCAGATCTAGGCATCACAGGCAGACTCCATGAAATCCAGCAAAGTAGAGTCATATTTTTCCCGTGCATCTTTTATTATTATTATTATTAGTAGTAGTAGTAGTAGTAAGGTAGCTCTTCCTCAGGAACTCCCTGATAGACTAGTAGGTTCTCTCGCCTTGTGTCTTAGTCAGAGTCCTTTAAGTTCATTGAGTTCTGAGGCAAGCGCTTACACATTATTTTAAAAGTTAGGTTCAGAAAGGTGAGGATAAGGGGGAAAAGGTGGACAGAAGGCCAGAAAAGATGTGAAGCCATGTGCTGGAGCGTGTTTTTGCAATGGACACTGATTTATGATAAGCCTCGAAAAGACACAGGTTAGATTGTTTGCATGGCACATAGGGCCTTTGAAAAAGTTGCAAGGAGAAACCCTATTTGCATTTGTCAAGGAGCATTTTTCTTTGCTTGCTGAATTATTTGGAAGGTAGATAGAAGAAAGGAGCACACTTGATCATATCTTTTGAAACGAATTTTTAAATCTTCACTAAACCTAGTACATTTCACTTCACTTGCTTTATACTGAGAAGGTAATATAGTTAGTGTTTAGATACATGAACTATGGAATCCAAGTGCCTCGGTTCAGGTCTACACACTGCAGCTCAACAGCTTATTAGTGTCTTCTGCAAACCTTCTAGGATTGTGTAGCACATTGAGTTAATATTTGAAAGCTCTTAGAACAGTGCCTGGCAGTCAGTGCTCTGTGTGCATCTGATTAAATGCATTGAGAATACAGATTCAAAGCTATGATTTTTAATCTTCCATAAACTTGCTTTTTTCCCTTCAAGATGTGATTTTTACGCTTCTTTTCTAGAACTCAGAGCTCTTTGACGTGTTGTCCCATGTAATGATCATCAACCTATGAATCTTTTTTTTTTTTTTTTTTTTTGAGACGGAGCCTGGCTCTGTTGCCCAGGCTGGAGTACAGGAGTGTGATCTTGGCTCACTGCAAGCTCTGCCTCCTGGGTTCATGCCATTCTCCTGCCTCAGCTTCCCAAGTAGCTGGGACTACAGGTGCCCACCACTGAGCCCAGCTAATGTTTTGTATTTTTAGTAGAGATGGGGTTTCACCATGTTAGCCAGATGGTCTCGATCTCCTGACCTAGTGATCCACCCGCCTCGGCCTCCTGAAGTGCTAGCATTACAGGCGGGAGCCACTGTGCCCGGCCAACCTATGAATCTTTATCAAGTCTGTGACTATAATGAACACAGACTGAAATCACATTCTTTACCTTCACGTATACACATTTCTGCCTCCCTTAGCAAATGGTATCTAACCCAGGGGGTACCATTAATCTGTCCTCTTGTGGTTTGGTTTACCTGCCATCATTTTTCTCAATAACACGGAGGCCGCCTGCTTTAACTCAAGCACTTTAGTGGAGTGTTTCCCTGATGCAGGTGCTTGAGAATTGCTTCTTAAATGAGTTGTCAGTGCTTCCTATCTCAAATTACTCATTTGCAGACATGTCCTATTTCCCTCACTTCTCTGTAAAGAGCATGAGGGCAGGACCTAAATCTGTATTAGCAATGTTGAAATAAAAGTCTTACTTAAGTTTATAAGTAATTTTTTATAACAGGAGTAGTAATGGGATCCTGATTTACATATTGGCCTATTTTAATTTTTGCTGTGGGAAATAGCTCATGTGAAGTTTTTATATACATAATTCATGCAAAGTATTTTTTACTAAATTTTACATAAATATACCTTTGTTCAATACAGCAAAATAAAAATTTCTTATGCATAGAATCAAGTACTCTTCACTCTAGTACCCAAGTATTTAATATATAGCCCGAGAAACATTATTTTTGCATGTATATGCATATTTATATTTATTAGCACAGTAGATTTTCTACCTTTATATTAAAAGACACACCGATGAGAGAATTAAACTGTTTAGTTTTTTAAATTACTTATGCCTATTTAATTGTATACACTCAAAATTTAATGTTGCAATTTAGTGAAACATTATTAATTTTACTAATTGATCTGGGTTTTAAACATTTTTTTTCTAAGAATTGTTAAAGGTAGTAACATGCTGTGATTTCCTTTGTGTCATATTGAATATATTACTGTGTTTCAGGAACAAAATGATACCTTTATTGTTTTACAAAGGTTACCTTCAATTGTACTTTGCTAGAGCTGATATAATAGTCTATTTTGAAACATAAATTTAAAGGCACAGTAGAGAAGATTATTATTTTAGTTTCTTTAACAAATAATCTCAAATATGAGTTCTAGGAACATAAAGAATGGTAAGAAAAAACAGATGTATGGATAGAAACTCATTTCATTATGACTTAGGCATATCTCTTTTCTAAAGAGGGATGTTTCTTGGAAAAGACTCAAAATATATATTAAACATCTCTCTTAGCTTAGGCTTCGTGATCTGTAAAATAGGTACAGTAATAGTAAACTTAACATGATTCACTTAAAATTCAATACATAATGTATGCAGTAGCACAACACCTGGTCAAAGCAAGCAGTCATTTTAAGTTAGCTACTTTATTATGATTTACACAAACAGAGGAAAGGGTAATGTCAGGCATCAATTTCCCCCCATTATCTTACTTAAGATAGAAGGAATCTTTAACAGTCACGTTTTTCTTGCCATAATATGAAAATGGTACTAGACTTTGACATTTTCCAAACCTGGGTTAAAAAAAAAATGACTTGGAAAACAGTTCATTAATCAAATTGCCATGGTTGATTGTTTGTCTGAATATACATAATAGATAATAAAGTGTTTGAATGTTGAGCTGTACATAAAATCAAACCACATTCGAATTAGAGTGAATATTCTGAGATCCTAATTTATTACGGGTTGTGGCAGGCAGAATTCTAAGATAGCTCCAGAGATTATTGGACTATTAAGATTGTCTGGTATAAACACCTCCATAAATTCAGGTGGGCCTGACCAAATCAGTTGATCCTTTTTTAAAAGAAAGAATCTAGATATGAGAGACAAGAAATTGGAGAGATTCAAAGTATGAGACAAACCTCTGTGGCCTGACATCATGAGCAGTTTCTGAGAGCTGAGGACAGATCCCAGCCAACAGAGTAAGAATATAGGGACCTCTGTCATCTCACTGCAAGGAAATAAATTTATCAATAATTTAAGGGAGCTTGGAAGTTGATCTTTCCCTAATTGAATTTCCAGGATAAGGAAGTACTGAGTCAACATTTTGATTTCAGCCTCACAAGAACCTGAGCAGAGGACCCAGCTAAATTATGCAAAATTTCTGACCCACAGAAACAGTCAGGTAATAAATGTGTATTGTTTTAGGGTAACGTTGTGCAATTTTAAGCTAATTTTGTGCACAACAACATGAAATAGACACGAGCGGTTCTTTTAGTTTAACATATAACTTGAGGGTATCTGGTACGTATCAGGCATTGTGATAGATGATGATGTCACAAAGGTGAAGAAGACACGTCAGTTTGTGAAAATGTTAACTAAATAAATCTTGTGCGCTAATGGTATGGTAGAAAATAGGTGAAAAGGAGGGGGTAAGTGAGGCTTTGGAAGCTGGATGTTCTCACAAACTATTTTCCCAGAGGAAGGGGGCATTCCAAGAGAAGATCTCGTAGAAAGGTCTGCACTTGATCTCATACATTCATCTGTTGGAAACCAATTTTAAACTGGATACAACTAACAGCTTTCCCACTGTGTCAAGATCTGCAATGTGCTATCTATATATCTGTCTATATCCATCTATATGATCATGTAATATATCTATATTAAAAAGTGAATATGTATTATTTAATATATATTGAAATATTGGATTAAAGAGTGCATATACTTATATTAAAAAGTGAATATATATAATTATAAGTGACTATTACATATATCATTACATTATATTATACATATATGAGTATTATATATATCATTATATATATTCCCTTTTTAATCTAGATATATGATCTTTTTAATTCGATAATTCAATGTCTTTCAGAGTGTGGTCCATGCTCTCCAAACCCAGCTCTTTTGCTTGTCTTGACAGGGAAGTAGAGAAATTAACTAAACAGAAACTTCCTAGAGCGTCAAATATCTTTTAAGAAATTACAAAGACCGGGAAAGTTATTTATATGAACAGCAGTAGTTGTCAATACTAACAATAGCAGAATGAGCTCTGCAAGATACTGCTATGGTGTTGGTTCTCTAATTAATGTGGAAAAGAATCTGCTAAGAGCTTGATAATAATAAAACTTTTCTGAGGCATAAACTATACCTACTGAATCAAAATTTTAGGAAGTGGGGCCTAGTAAATTCATTGTTTTAAAGCTTGCCAGTGATAATTTGCCAGACAAAATTAGAGAACCAGTGCTATCTTTTAAATGTCATTCCATTTTGCTAATGCAGATAACTTTTAGATCTCTATTATTCCTTGAGAATTTTACACATATCCACTCAGCTAATTTCCCTGTTTCCTCTCCAGCAAGAGACAGATTCCTGAACTCCTATTCTCGATAATACCTGACTTAGATCTGCTAAATGTTTCTGTCAGATGTCACTGAGTCAGACCAAAATTACTTTGGTATCCTGAGGAATGACCATTGCACACATATCAATTTACATGCTTAGTCTGACAGGACAACATTTATAACTCATGTCACAGGGTAATAAAAGACTATGACAATAGAGTCCCGAAGGAGAAAGATGAATATATTAACAATAGGGCTTAGCTCTAAGAGGGAGAAAGGGAGAAATGCCCCAGATCCAAAGGTGACAAAGCATAAAAAGAAAAACAGAGGAGCTGTTGGAAATACCCAGAACATTGATTATCTTCCATTGTTTCTGTTTACATCATAGAGAGCAGTATTGCATTTAAGTCTCAGTCTTGCATCAAGAACAATCTCCTCTTAGGTTCCTGTCAGCCAAATGTCTTTGTTCAGTGTTTCCTCATGATTGGACCTAAGTCCAATCCAGAGGAAATATCATCCAGAATATCACAGAAGTGATACTATGTTCTTTCACTGCATCCTACTAGGCGCCAGATAATGCTGATATGTCCCATTACTAGTAGTCTTACTTTCATCATTCAATCATTAAGATAAAATCTGATAGACTATAAAGTTACATTTCCCCATGTGTAATAAACATGTTTTCCCTTTGTCATATTTTATATTACAACATATTAATTTGTAATAAATGTGAAGAAATATTTTCAGGCTATATACAATCGTGTTCTTATCTCACTGTCTCCCAGCATTTTAGCATCTATTGATGTTTTTTTCCTTGCTTAAACTTTTTATATTGTTTCCCAATAGTGATTATTTGATTCTGCCATTTAGTTATAATTGTTAGCTGGCTTTTATTGTCAGAAAGAGTATTTGTCCCTCTTCTGGTTATTTATTTACTTATTTGTGGATTCTTCATTTATTTGACATTATAATCCATTCTTATCATCACATGTTTTCTCCTGAAATTACTTTATAATTGGCTGAGCTTCTTTCATGTGACTCCTGTGTCTTTTTTGTCATGTCTCCATCATTTTTTAATGTTTCTCACTGATGGAGTTGTTTTATGTTCATCTTTTACTTTCCCTTCCCATCCCTCAATCAGCCATTTTTCAAAAAGTTCTGGATTTTTCAGGGGAGAATATAATTAGCAACAAAGATCTATATTCTGGGTGTGCTCACTGCTACTGATGTGTTGCTCTTCAGGTGCCTTCACAAAGTACAGGACTGGAATGAATGTATATTTGTATATGCATATATTTACATCTCTAAACATCCATCTCTCTATCCATATCCATATTTCTATCTTTATACAGCGAAACCCATGTGATTATACCAGTAACTCTATCTGTAGTGTGACAATGCAGAGTTCACTCTAGATGTGCATCTTCACCTTTTTGTACTTATTTTTACTTCTCTTTTCCAAGGGTAAGAAGCCTGGATCCCATTGTACTCAATATAGCTACTTTTGTTTTATTTTTTTTTTTTTTTTTTTTTTTTTTTTTTTTTTTTTTTTT
>NW_016813672.1:1706075-1708794 GCF_001698545.2 Rhinopithecus bieti
TTTTTTTTTTTTTTTTTTTTTTTTTTTTTGCTGAGCCACTCTATGTGTAGCAGCAAGGCCATCAACAGGTTTTGCGTGGTCCCAGAAAAATATTTTCATGGCTTTTGTCTTTATAAATATTTTGAGTAAAATGATTTAGAAACTTATGGATTCATGTAAGGTATGGAGGCATATCAGTAAATGGAAAAATTAGTAGAAGCATATATGTATTTGTTTATTTTCAAATCAGTACATGTGAATATTCATGATGTCTAGACACTATCACTTTCTGTACAGATCCAGAAACCAGCTTCTTCTATTTTGTATTGTCAAATGTACCATTCCTGGCTAGTATCTCCCTGAAAAAAAGATCAGTGCTGTTATCACTTATAATACCTTCTGAACCTATCTGTATTGAAATGATATTAATAATCTTCCTCTTGCAATCTCCTAATAGCACTATTTATTGCTGATTACATTATTTCTCATGACACTGCATCATCCACCTTGCAGTCCTTGAACTTTGGCTTCCAGTGACTCTTCCAAAATTTCTCATTACTATGTTTCATTGATAGTGACTATAAATGTGAGTTTTGCCTGCAGTATTCAGACAAAATATGAATGATAGTTCATTTTCTGATTATGTTGACTTTACCATACATAATTTTATAGTAAAGATATCAAACAAAACATCCTTCAACCTACCTTCTCTTGAACTCTGTTATCATTGCAATCACAGAATATAATCTCTTTTAATTTTGACCGCATTCCCTACCTTTCTACCCTCCGGGCAATGGTATTAGGTGGCAGAGTAGGCAAGAGTTCCTAAGCAGAGCTAAAAGAGTGATTTCATTTGCACGGGGAATATTTATCTTTCCTTTGGTATGGCTTAGACTCCAAGAAAAAAGCATATCATTGGCAAATCAGTGGTAATGGAGCACATTGATTGAAGTTGTTGATGGTCATGTAAACCCTCCAGGGATAAGCTGAGACACTCCGTGAAGGTTGCCTGACGTATGATGGGGAACCTGTGAAGAGTACCAGTGGTAGTAAACTCCCCAGGAATGGATGACTACTGCTGTCTCCTCAGTCTTCAGGACCTGCAGACCATAGGCAGCACAGCAACTGGATAGCAAAAGAGCAAGAGTAAGCATACCGGTCACACATTTGGCTACAGCCCGTGAACTCTGCCAGTTGCTCAAAGTCCTGAACTCTCCTCTGTTGAAAAGAAAGAACTCAGCATGTCAGCATCTTTCCTGCACACCAATCTTCTGCTCTCTGGTAAAAGAAATACAGCCCCTGCCAGTGGGAGTGATCCTTGCTAGTCATCTTTCTGAAACCATGAAGAAGTTATGGGGCCAGAAACCATCTCATAGGCATGAGTCTTCGTGGTCCTTGGGACATTTACTCAATCTCTTGTGGGATTGGGAACACATGAAAGATTAGAGTGTCTCCAAGGGGAGAAACAGGAACAGGCTTACACGGTTGCTGGCCTAGGGCTACAGCCCCTGTCTTTCCATGCAAAAAAAGTCATTCCAATGTGCAGGGCCCCTGAAATGTGTGCACAAGGCAGCGACCCTGCCAGCCCAGGTCTAGGCGTTCTGTGGCACTTAGCTCCTGCTGCTCCAGGTCACTCACTGCAAGATGCCCTCCTGGCCCAAGCGGGGCCTCCAATGGGCTACCTTCACATGTGTGTTTTCTTTTGGACCCAGGTTGCCTTCCTGACTCTAAATCAATTTTTAATCATGTTATATGCCTAATATCCAGGTTATTTTCAAAACTGTTATAAACGCTGTGTATTAAACTGAATATTATCTTTCACAGATCTTGCTGCCACCACTGACTATTTTCTTATTGTACTTTCCTGGAAGTGGAGTTTCTATGTCAAAACATGAGCTGTAAAGACATGGGTAAATATTAAAGAGGACTTGCAGAGTAGCTATGAGGATTAACTCAAAAGAGAAAGCATTTTTACATTCAGTATACACATCTTAATTTTACTTTTCACTATTATTCAAGAAAATAATATCATTCTTTACTTTTACATATAGTTATTTTTGCATCTTATTTATTTTAAATAAATTTATATTTCTGCTCGCTTTTTAAAGAAATGTTAGCACTCCTAGTTTTATGTCAAATTCTAAAGAAAAGACTGAACCAAATGCCATCTGAGCAAGTAAACCTTCTGTAAAATGACTTTGTGTCCACGTTTAGGGGAACCATATAAGAGCTTGAAACTCACAGATGGTCCTATTTATAATAATCTTGAAAAGTTTAGTGGAAAAAATTAGTCACTATAAGAATTACTTGGTGAAAAAACAATAACTTAGAATCCTACCTAGTTCACTATTACATTTAAATACTTAAAACAAAATATATCTCTGTGTACATATTGCATGTGGGAGAAATGAGCATGTCAATTTGAAATTGTTTTCACACTTGAAATTAATGTTTTATATTTCTAGTTACAGATGTTATAATAAAATCTATACTGTATCTTTTATAAGAATTTGATTTATTGGATTCCTTTTTATTAAAACTGAATTATTCAACTGCAAGATATTGAGTGGTTTATTGCTCATTTAAAATTGCCTCATGTCATCTTTTATCACCAGGTAAAATTCACTGAATGTTTTTTAGGCTTGGGTTTCTTTTTCTGGTCTATTACCACCAGAGTTTTTTTTTTTTTTTTTTTTTTTTTTTTTTTTTTTTTTTTTTTTTTTTTTTTTTTTTTTTTTGT
>NW_016813672.1:1711558-1723164 GCF_001698545.2 Rhinopithecus bieti
CAGGGACCTCTGCCTAGGAAAGCTAGGTATTGTCCAAGGTTTCTCCCCATGTGATAGTCTGAAATATGGCCTCGTGGGAAGGGAAAGACCTGATCGTCCCCCAGCCTGACACCCGTGAAGGGTCTGTGGTGAGGATGACTAGTATAAGGGGAAAGAAGGCCTCTTGGCAGTTGAGATAGAGAAAAGCATCTGTCTCCTGCCCGTCCCAGGGCAATGGAACATCTCGGTGTAAAACCCGATTGTATGTTCTGTTTACTGAGAAAGGAGAAAACTGTCTTAGGGCTGAAGGTGGGACGTGCTAGCGCAATGCTGCTCTTTATGCAGTAAAAAGGTTTATGGAGATGTTTACATATGCATATCAAGGCACAGCACTTTTCCTTAAACTTATTCATGTCACAGAGATCTTTATTCATATGTCTTACTGCTGACCTTCTCCCTAAGATGATCCTATTATCCTGCCACTTCCCTTTTTCTAAGATGGTAAAGATCATGATCAATAAATACTGAGGAAATTCAGAGACCAGTGCCGGCGCCGGTCCTCTGTATGCTGAGCGCCGGTCCCCTGGGCCCACTTTTTCTTTCTCTATACTTTGTGTCTCATTTCTTTTCTCAAGTCTCTAGTTCCACCTAAGGAGAAATCCCCACAGGTGTGGAGGGGCAGGCCACCCCTTCAATAGACCATACACTTGCACCCACACACACAAACCAGTTATACTTCTATGTTTGTAAACATCTTAGTCAGTAGACTTTGTGTTATTTATTTTGAAATATTTGAGAATTTTGTTGCTGTGGAGACACATGACTGATATGTGTGGACACTTCCCATTCAGTAAAAATAAAGCAAAATATTTATACACAGACATAAAAATAAAACTGTCATGGGCAATTAATTCCAAACTCCTTTCAACCATAATAACCTAGATATGCTGGACAAAAGTGAATTTAGAGGTTGAGGTCAACATTTAATGAATCTTGCAATAAAGAAAATGAAATTCTCAGGTATCTGAAAAGAAGAGGGTACGTTTAGTACTGTAAACTCTGCATTTAATGGGAGTGGGATGTGTTTTAAAATGCACAGAACAAGGTTTTAAATACTAGTGACTTGTACTTTAACATATCCCAAAGGGTTAAGATGTTCAAATGAGCAAGTCAGAAAGTAAGAAATTTAAAAAATTGAATAAAGTCTGAAATATTTAATTTCCAATAAAAATCTTACCAGATCAGGGAGAAAACAAGGAACTTGTTTATTTCAATGGATTTGGATGGGGGATGTATTCTCCTATGAGGAACTGGTATACAAAGCCTTGTCTTTGTCCTGGTTAGTGGCTAGAATTTAACCAACTTAAAAGGAGTAGGACAAACGAAGCCAATCAGAGCAGACTGGTAGTGTCTGAACACGGCACAGTCCAAGGTGTGGGAAACCATACCAGACTCCATCTGAACAAAACCCAGGAAACACGTGAATGTATTTCTGATATACAGTGAAAAATCTCCTTGTTAAACTTGCCTTCTAGACAGAAGAATCATGATCAGATTTGGAAAATAGTGGACCTTGGTTGACGTATTTAAACCCTGCCCTGCCTTAAATCCCTATTGATAGGACTTCTGTTTATGGTCAATTTAGAGTAATGAAGAACAGCTGTACTCTTCCCCGACACAACTGAGAACAGACAAAATACATAAAGTAATAGTGTACAAAATATTAGGCATCACATGATGAAGACAATGATCCTTGAGACATGGGAAACAACTAAAGTCAATTCGTTGAAGGCTAGTGTTACTGCATTGAGTAAGCTCCCATACTGTGCTGCAGAGAAGAGACAGTTGAGACAGAGCTTGGTGAGCTCTCTGAGTGAAGCATATGGACATGAGAATCCAGGGAGACTAAGACTCCCAGAATTTGAAGGACAGAGCACCAGAAAGGAGAGAACTCCACAGAAAGAGAGAACTCCAGAGATCTGTAGAGGGCCCCCTTGAGTGTTCTGCTATATAATGATCAGTATTACGTGTATGGGGAAACTATCTGAGGCTAGGAAAGCAAACTCTTGAAAGACTTAGAGAGAAGAGTATCTGGCACTCACATAAGGCAGGACTGTGGTCTATTCCCACCTGCCATGATGGGAAACCTCATGATTCACACGGCATCATGTGGAGTACACAGAAGAATCTTTTTTCAGTAGTGGGGAAAGATTAGCCTGAGACTGAGCTCTACTCTTATTCTCCCTTACAAATCCTAAGAGTGAGGCCAGATAAGAACAAACTCCCTCCAAATCTCTCAATTTTATCCTAGAATAAAGCTGAAAAATATGAATAGAATATTATATATATTAGACACTATAGGATCTGTGGAGTATATATATAGTATGTATATGTATACACTATAGGAATAATATACTATATATATTAGAGGATTATATATATACACACACATATATATACACACACACACACACCCTATACATATACTCAAGGATCATTTTCTTTATCACATGATGACTAATATTTTTGTACACTATTACTTTACATATTGTATATAAGTGTGTGTGTATATATATAGTGTCTGTATATTCTTGAGCTGTATTCTAGTTAAGATATTGTAACATGTGTATATATGTATATATACATGCGATATTATAATATGTGTATAACTATATATGACACATACATATATATTGCAATATCCTAAGAAGAATACAGCTCAAGAATATATGGACACAGACACACACATACACATGCCCTTACACACACAGATACACACATATATGCTGGAGGTTTATTATATGAAATACAAAGTACTAATTAAAATAATACAAAATATCTTCCCACAAACAAAGTAAAATGCCAATGTCTGGCAATGCTAATCAAAAAATTATCTGGTTTTCAAAGAGGCAGGATAATGTGAACCCTAAGGAGTAGAAAAATCAATCAAAAGTAAGGATTAATGGACGCAGATGTTAAATTAGAAACAGCTATGTTAAAATAGTTCTGATAACTGTATTTCATATGTATGAAAAGTTAAGTAGAGCCATGGAGGACAAAAAGGGACCCAAACTATATTTCTATCAAAACTGTAATTTGTGAGCTGAAAAATTTAAAAAATGAGATTAATGGCAGATGGGACATTGCAGAATAAAAGATTAGTAAACTTGAAGGCATAGCAATTGAATCTATCCAAAATGCCACACAAAGAGAACAAAAAACTAAGGATAATGAACAGAGCATTGGAGAGCTGTGGGGCAACTTCAAGAAATGTAATATATGTGCAACTGTGTTCCCTGAAAAAGAAAGATAGAGAAAATATTTGAGAAAATATTGGCCAAAATTATTCCAAATTTGTTCTCCACAGAACCAAGAAGCTCCATGAAATCAAAGCATAAGAAACATGAATAAAATGACATCAAGATACAGCATAATAAAACATTTTCAAAACCATCAATAAAGAGAAAATCTTAAAAGTATCCCAAGGAATGAAAGACATATTACGTATTGAAAGACAATAATGATGACCTCAGATTTCCTGTAAAAATTCTATGTAATATGCTTGACACAATTCAGAGTACTAATTGTATAGCTATAGACAATATAAATAAGCTTCAGCCCTTGTAAAGCTTACATCTGCATAGTGAAATCATACCACAGAGATAAGCAAATGTTATAAGTAATAAACTGTCAGACAGACAATGACAGTGCAAGGAACAGAGAATAAAAGGATGCTACTATTTAAGAATTGTCAAGGAAGATACAGTCAGACTTGTGAATATTTAAGGAAGAACATTTTAGGTATAGGGACTACTGTAGCCCAGGGATTGGAATAGGCTTGATGTTGAACGTAGTTGGTGTTCAAATGAATGAATGAATGAATGAAGAACACAATTCATTCATGCTTTAATGCTAAGAATTGCTAATATTTATTGATCATCTGTAAATACACTCAACTGTGCAGTATAGTTATTCCTAGGATTATTTTGATTAACTGAGTGTCTATCATATGCCAGGTTCTTTACCAAATTCTTGAAATTTCTATCATCAATTTATAAATTAGATATTAATGCTCCTCCCCTTTTAATGAAAAGAGTCTGAAAAATACCACTGGTCGTTGTATAATTCCCAGATTCAAATTTAGGTTATATGTCTTTCTGGTTTGAAACTCTTTCTGTTATATTAATGTTTCATGACTAATGAAGGTACAAATATTTATCATGTGTGGATTCATAAAATATGTACATTTTTTCTATAAAACAAAATAATGTATTAAAATTTTGATATGTGTAATTTTTATCCAGAGATTACCAAAGACTTAGTATTTCAAATATGCTATTTCTAATGTAGAGATCTAAAAACATGTTTGTTCCCTGAGGAATTGCAATAGTTACAGTTACTGCTTATTGTGTATTTGTGGTTAGCAGATAACTTTATAAAATCATTTAGAAGAATATTTAATTTTGAGACTTTCTAGAGACATGAAACACCTTTTAAAGAAATAATTCGGTCCACATACAATCATGCTAAAATATATGTATTATATTTGTGTGCAAAGTACTATACATATATTTACAAACATTTCTGAATGAACGAATTAATAAATTATGCCCTTGTAATTAAATGCCCTTTGATAATATTTTATAAGGGTAGAATGTTGTTACATGTTTAAGAATGTATTTTAGTTTATTTTCTAATTTTGTTTGAATTTTTTGCCATTTCAAAAGTGTTAAACTTTCTTGTATACAAATGTTATTGCCAATATCTATGTGTCTCTTTAGGATTAAAAAAATTCCTAGGATTATGTCATTTACTATCTTTAATACAAAAGATTCTTTGGATAAATGTTCATATCTGTTGCAACCTTGAGAATGGTAAAGATCAAGATTTCCTAGTTCACGTCTGCACTCATCTGAGCTGGCACCGGTGCCAGGCACATACGGCGCAATCAATTAAAGTAACTTTATTTTCAAAATCATGGGGGTTTGGAGTAAACAACATGTGGGTCAAATAAAAATACAAACTGTTTGATCTGGGATAATTTCTTAATCTACATAATAAAATAAATGTTTAGGCTGTTTCGATTATTAAATGTTATCTCACATTTAAACTGATAAGCCAAGTGCCTGACTATAATGAGTGAATAGCAGCTACAATTATAACTAAAGGATGCAAAGTCATTTAAAAATGTAACAGATTTTCAAGTTTCTGTTTTCTTCACTTTATGAATACCAGGGATTAAAATCACACACAAAAAAACAGACTCTTAGATAAGTTTCTCGAGATGATATAATAGAGAAAAGTATAGCAAATTTCTATCACTAGTATATGCAGGTGTGAAATATAAAAGGAATTATTTGTGGTGTCCATTTTACCTGTATTATTAAAAATTATATTAGGGACATATCGTCAAGCTACAGCACTAGATTATTTAACTAACACTTAATAAAACTACCTCTATAGAGTAATAGCTATTAAAAACAATTATAAGCTGGGTGTGATAACTCATGCCTGTAATCCCAGCACTTTGGAAAGCCAAGACTGGAGGACCACTTAAAACCAGCAGTTTAAGACAAGCCTGGGCAACATAGCAGGACCCTGTCTCTACAAAAAATTTTTAAAGTTAGCTAGATGCAGGGGCACACACCTGTAGTCTCAGCTACTTAGGAGGCTGAGATAGGAGAATTGTTTGACTCTAGGAGTTCAAGGCTGCAGTGAACATAATGCTACTACTGTATTCCAGTCTAGGCAATAGAGCAAGACTCTGTCTCAAAAAAAATTAGAATTCAAAACCTATATGCTCTTCAAATGTTCTATAAATACCTCTAAATAAGTTCTCTAATAACAATATAGCTATTTATTACTGATCTTAAAAGTTAAGCCTCAAAATTTACCAGTTTACTTCATCAGTAAAGTAGTGACAGTAAGACTAAGAAATATCGATAATTATTTTTTAATACAAATCTTATTATGTTTCTTCTTTAACGCAGTATCAGGTGTAATGAGGAAAGGCATAAACATGGATGTGCAGGAGTGTTCCTTGTATTGTTGGCTGCTAGTTGTAATAAAGCTATCCTCACCTTTTTCCACTAAGTGTTTGTCAATGGTACTCGGAAATCAGTTTAAGAAGAGTTGCCGGCCGGGCGCGCTGGCTCACGCCTGTAATCCCAGCACTTTGGGAGGCCGAGGCGGGCGGATCACGAGGTCAGGAGATCAAGACTATCCTGGCTAACACGGTGAAACCCTGTCTCTACTAAAAAGTACAAAAAAAAAAAAAAATTAGCCAGGCGCCGTGGCGGGCGCCTGTAGTCCCAGTTACTCGGGAGGCTGAGGCAGGAGAATGGCGTGAACCCGGGAGGTGGAGCTTGCAGTGAGCCGAGGTCGCGCCACTGCTCTCCAGCCTGGGCGACAGAGCGAGAATTCCGTCTCAGAAAAAAAAAAAAAAAAAAAGAAGAGTTGCCATAAGGTGATCAGGCTGCCTGTGTTCTGAGAACATATTCAAGAGCCAAAATTATAAACTGTGGTGAAACTGAGCATTGGAAAAATTATGCCTTAATATTGGCTTTCTATTCAAAAACAGTGAGACATTCAATACATTTCTTCACTTTGGCATGCCTCAATTTCCTCATCTGTAAAACAATGAGTTTTTAACTAGATGATGTATCAAGCCCATTTCAGCTGTTAACATGTGAAAATATTTTGGCCACATTGCCAAAGAGTTCATGTTCTTTGATTTTTTTAAAAAAATTTAAAAGTAGTAGTGAATAAGGTTTTATATATATTTTAATTGGAAAGTAAAGATCACCCACATTGAATCTATGCATTTATCAGATAGCTAAAAACCTGTAGAGACTCCACCTACTAGATTCTCAGGAGTGCTAGAAAGCTTGGTGAATCTGGTGCTGCATCATTTAAGTTATAAGCTTTCCTCCAGGAGGAGTAAAAACAAATCTGAGACCAAGACCTGGTGTCTCTGGGTTTATTTCATATTTAAGCATTTTTCTTCTTTAAATGACTGTATTTTGTGCTATGAACATGACAATATGTGTATTTTGCCAGATTATTTGTTACTTGGTACATTGAGTTGGATAGATTTCTCAGGAGCTCTGTTTGGTCAAAGGAGAAATAAGGTTCATTGGACACAAGTGTTTGAAGGAGATAGGTACTGAACCTTTACTTAACTGAAAAGAAAGATGGAACAGAGGTGAGCTGGGCAACATGGCCAAAATGCTGCTAGACAGGAAATGAGATTTCCAAGAAAAGCAGGTTAAAAGGAGACAAAAGAAAGGAGACAGAGTGTGTCTAGTTTCAACATTTTGAAGGTAACATTGAGAGGTGGTATTTGATCTGAGGGCAAAGGAGACTCACTGAAATAGATGACAGTTTCAAGAGATTGACACAAAAATGATTTAGCAGTAGTGTGTTACAAACTTAGAGAAGAAAGCAGAATTTAGAAGGCCAACACATTGTGTTTTATATCTTAGGTAACTAGGAATTCTACAAAAAAAGAATCTGTAGCCTAGAAAAGAAAGAATAGAAAAATTGAAACCATGTCATAGAAAATAAGGTTATTAGACTTCACAATAGTAAAGAATAGAGAGATGACCACACTTTGGAGTTAGAATAAACATCAGAGATTGTCTCTTAGTTTGTGAAAAGGCTGAAACATAGAGAAGTTATGAGAAACACTCAGATATTTAGTTTTCATAGAACAAGAAATGTTGATATTTTCTGACATCAAGTTTAATTTTATTTTGCTGTGTCTTGACCCCTTTCTTAGATATTTAATATTATTAAAGGACTTGAATATATAAAGAGAAAGAAAAGATCATACTATTTCCTATGTTGTTGCAAAAATAGACAATGAAAACAATTGGGTACAAAAGTTTCATTTTTACCAAATAAACTTAGAGACAGCAGAAATAATTTCATATATTATTAACTTATTCATTAACATTATGTTTAAATCAGGTGTTGTGCTAAAATCTGGGGTTATAAGCATGAGAAATACTTTGTTCCTAATCTCAAGGCACTTATTGACGAATGGGTGCAGATAAATGTGGCAACCAATAATATTAACAGGAAGTCCTAAGTTCTGTGATAGAATTGTGCAGAGAATGCTGTGTGAACCCAGAAAAAGAGCAAACTGGCATACTTTTGTTCAGTCAGAGAACCCTTTCTGGAGTCAAAAAATATTTGTTCATGAAGGGACAACAGTGATCTAGCCCAGGAGATAGGGGAGAAATAAATATCTTAGGGTAAAGACAGACCTAGGATGAACATGTATCACTGTGGTAAATCACAAGTTCTGTAGGACTGGATATTGGTGGTGGGGAGAGTTGGGTTTGGAAGCTGAAGAGAAAGGGAAGAATCAGGTCATGAAGAGTTTCATATGCAATGATACTAAGTTTAAAATTCATATGAGCAGTACATGGCAAGCTAATAAACGGTGATGAGTAAGGGAATGATGGTCAGATCTGTGTTTGAGGATACTCAGTCTAGTAGTAATACAAAGAACTTTTCAGAGTCTGGAAACTAGGTAGGAAGCAATTTCAGAACTCTGAAAGAAAAAAACAAAAGAGCTTTAACTAGAGAAATTATGGAGATGAAGGATAACATAAGAGCAACTCAAGACATATTTAGAAAGAGTTTCAAACATTGCCTGTTATGAAATTACGTTCTTAAAGTGGGAGGGGTAGAGGCTATTTGTCTATCAGGGCTGTAACTTGGGTGACTGGGTGGTGGCAATGCTATTAAGAGATATTATTTGTTCAACAGTGGCTAATGGAAAAGTAGTGTAGTGACAAGGTGAAGAACAGGAACTAATAAGGAGAGAACACCTAGTAGGTCCTAAGCACTGTATTAGAGACTTTGTAAAGCTCATCTCTTTAATAATGATAATAAATTTGGGTAAGTAGGATCAGAAAGATTATATATATGTTCTGCCCAATTTTCATATATTTTAGAAGTATTTGTGGGATTCGAACTCACATATTTACTATTGAAATTCATGCTCCTTCCACTTATCATTCTAAGAGAGTCTCAGTAGGGCTGCGTCTTAGCCCTAGTTATTCCGTATAACAGTTAGTATGCTTTAGAAAAAAAAATCACCTAAAATTTCTAACATTCAATGTCCATAACTGTAAAATGATTAAAAAATGCTGTCTCCCTCACAGCAATAACTATTCAGCAGAAGGATAACATGGAAGTTTATTTGTAAATTGTTTTGTGATAAATATTCATTACAACTGTATCAGCATTATTATTAAGGTTTATTATGAAGAAACAAATTTCTCTTTTTAAGTCAGGTCAATTGAGATTTAATATACAGTAAAGTTTGCCCTTTCAGTATGTAGACTGATGAAACTGACAGATATATACAGCCATGCACTCACTATAAATTAGATATATAGAATATTTCCATCAGCTGCAAAGTCTCCTCATTGCCATTTTGCAGCCAATCCCCTACCCATACTTGTTTCAAAAACTGCTGATCTGATTTCTGTTTCTATAGTTTTGCTTTATTCTAGAATGTCATATAAATGGAGTCATACGATATGTATGTGTTTGTTTCTGGCATTTTTCATTTAGCATAATGCTTATAAGAATTATCAATGTTGTATATATGGGTAGTTTTTTCTCTTTAATGCACAGCAGTTTTTCATTCTATGGATGTGGTACAATTTGCTTATACATTCACCAGCTGATGGGCATTTGAATTGTTTTCACATTTAAGCTATTATGAATAAAGCTGCTATGAATATTCAAAGATATCTGCTTTCATTTTTAATAGCTAAGAGTGGAATTTTAAGTCATGTGATCCATTTATGTTGAAGTTCATACTTTGAAATTTTTTCAAAGTATATTCCCATCAGCAATGTATTAAAATTTCAGTTGCTCTACCTCTTAACTAGCATTTAATGGTGTCAGTCTTTAATTTAACCAATCTAGTAGGCATATAGAAGTGTTTCAATGTGTTTTTATACCTTTCCTTAATGACGTATTATGTTTAACATATTTCTTGCGCTAATTTTCCTTACTTTTGTATGTGTGTAAAAGATGTATTCAGTTTTCTTCACAGTTTTAGAATTTTTTGTCTCTTTATTGTTGAGTTGTAAAAATTCTTTATACAAAACTTTTCTGGGTACAAGATCTGCATGAGATTTTTGCTTTGCAAATAATTTCACAAAATGTGTAGCTTGTCTTCTCATTTTCTTAAGAGGATCATCCTAAGAACAATAGTATTTAATCTTGTTGAAGTACAATTTATCTTTTTAAAAATGTTATGAACCATGCATCTTTGCTCAAACTGTCATCAAAACTTTGCCTCATGTTTTCTTATAGAAGTGTTATGGCCTTACCTTACCCTTAGGGATATAATACATTTCAAATTCAATGTTATATTTGATGTGAAATATGGTTAATGTTATTATTGTTTTTTGGCACATGGATAAAAGATTGTTCTGACAATGTTGATTGAAAAACACAATCTCTTTTTAAACTAATTACCGAGGAACCTCTGTGGATAATCAGTCAACTATGTGTACGTGAGTCTATTTCTAGTTTCTCTCTTCTTTTCTCTTTATATGTCTATGTGGCTATTGATCTGTATATTTATCCTTATGCCAGTACCACACTTTTTTGATTGTTGTACCTTTAAATACATATGGGGATTAGATAATGTGAGTCTTCCAACTTCAGTCTTTGAGTTTCTTACAGACATTTATTTGATAGGAAATTCTCTGCTTTTCAATTGCATAAAGGTACAAAGAAGAAAATACAAATTACACATAAGCCTCTCAACAAGAAGTATTTGAAAATACAATTTTCAGTTTTATGGTGTTTACAGAATTATTATGTTAATATATAAAAACATGCAATGTTTTGTGTTATATAACATCATAGCATAAACCATTTATCATGTTTGTAATTATCACTTTTATTTGTAATGATTATTTTAATGAATATTTTGTTGTACAGAACTATCACAAGTTAGGATGCCAATATTGGACATTTGTGTTGATTTCAGGTTTTGGTAATTTAATAGTACTGTGATGAGATCTTTTTCCCTAATTGTTTGCATCAATGGTTATTTTCTACAGCTTAATTCTTACCATGGAAAATATTGGGTCAACGATTATGAGTACTTTTAAAAGCTTAAAATTTCTACCCATAGACAAAAATATAAATAGCAATATAGGTATTATTTAACCCTGTCTGCCAAATTTATGCTTTTTAGCCGTAAACACTTCATAAACAAGTTTGCGTCATTGGATTCCCAGTGCATTTTGTCATTTTTTAAATAATTTAAATTTGGTATATTTCTCTTTTCTTACCTGCTCCCAACCCTCTTCAGATTCACCTGTTAGGTAAAAAATTAATCTTGCTTATCTTGAAAATCTGAAGAGAGTTGGAAACAGGTAAGAAAAGAGGAACATACCAAATATTAATTATTATTCTCCTTTCTTGCTACCTCGAAATATATCTGCTAGTTAGCAGTGCTCTTTTTGCAATAATGGATGCCAAGATCAACTTGACAAGTTAATTTGACCTGGAGAGAGCTTTTCTATCTTGGTTTCTAGAAATGAAAATTTTGTAACATGAGTAGGTATTAAATTCTCACTGAA
>NW_016813672.1:1723544-1759335 GCF_001698545.2 Rhinopithecus bieti
AGTCATCATTGCATTTATTATATTTGCATTTATTATTATAATTTATAATATTTCCTACAGAATTATTCATCTTTTGAAACTACTATTTGTTTTATATATTATTCAAAATTTCTATTGTTAATCAAATTTTCATGAATTTCTTAAAAATAGCAATGATTCACTGGATTAAAAAAATAAAAAATAATAATCTCATGATAAGCCAGAACTGAGAGTGATCCAAGCTTTGAGAAGGGACAAGGTCCAGTGAAGGTGGAATGAAGGTTTGATTAGGCTTTCCAGTGGGAGTTATTTCTCCAAAAAGCTATATTTGAGATAAACCAAAGGTTTAAAATGTAAGCTGTTTCATTTCCATAAATAGTTACTTCAGTCCTAAATAGGGAAAATTAATATTTCTCTCAAGAAGGTGTCAGAAAAGGGATTTAGACAATAAATTATTACAAATTGATAATAATATTCTTCTGTTCATCTCAATACTAATTTAAGATTCAAAAGTACCTGTGGATTTGAAAAAAAGTATTCTCCATAAAATAAATTCAGGTAAATACTTATAAGCCCGTATAATTTATCTAATATGAGAGTAATGTGTATAAAATATCAATTCAACATGTATCTCCTTACTGGTTTTACATTTATTTTGTTTCTTGAAAAATAGCTGAATTAGGAAGGGTTTTATTGTACATTTATTTTGAATAAAATATGTACAATGCAGTTTTACTGACTAAAAGTTACTAAGAAAATTAGATGGTTTAAATGAACATCATTTTTTCTCATTAAATTTTATTTTAAAAATGGAAGATAGTAATTATTACTTTATCTGGAAATTTCTTTCATTAGAAACTGAACCCAATTTAAGAGTTTTGGATATTTCTTTAATATTTAAATAGGAACTCTCATAGCCAACACTGTAATTGTGTCTCTTTTAAAATAATAATTTAAATTTTATGGGTACATAGTAGGTGTATATTTATGGAATACATGAGATATATTGATACAGGCCAAAAATGCGTATTAATCACATCAGGGTAAATGGGACATCTATCACCTTACACATTTATTCTTTCTTTTTGTTACAAACATTTCAATTGTACTCTTTTACTTATTTTAAAATATAGAGTAAATTATTGTTGCCTGCAGTCACTCTGTTGTATTATCAAATACTAGATCTTATTCATTCTATCTAACTATATTTTCATACCCATTAGCCCTCCCCAACCCCACTACACTGCCAAGCCTCTCTTTTCTGAGAATCATGAGCCATAGATCTCAGGGGTGGTTGACTTGATTCAATACTTAAGGCTTATACTTGCTCAAAAGATTTCTGTGATTCAATCTCTTCAGAATCTCTGTTTTTCTCTTTCTTTCTCTCCGTCTCTGTCTTTGCCTCTCTTTCTCTCTCTCTCTCTCTCTCTCACACACACACACACACACACACACACACACAGAAAGAGAGAGAAGGAGAGAGAGAGAGAGGAAGAGAAGAGAGAGAGAAACAGTTATTACTGTTTCCCAACATAGTACCTCCATCACAGGGAAGGCAGGCAACTTCTGATACCTTGATTAAATGGTCATCTTCATTTTTTCCCCCAAGCTTTGCAATGAAAAACTATAACATGTAACCATATCGGATAGTTAGACAAAACAGAAACAATCTACTAAAAGTTTATGTTTGCTAAATCAATTTGCAGGGTATAGAAAATGATTTTAGAAAGCCTTAGTTCATATAAACAATAAATGCCTAGTTATTCATTTGGGTGGATTAGATTGAAGTTCAAATTTAATCATTTTAAAGTATTATTATTAATGAGTATTTGCAAGCACATTACTATATAGGTAATCCTTGTATATAAATATCTGAAATTATTATTTTATGCTAGGCAATGCACTAAGCATGTTGCATTCATTGCTTCATTTAAACCTAATAACAAACTTCCAAGACGGCATGGTCATGTTCATTTTACCTAGGAGAAAGTGGAATCTCAGAGCAAGTCAATACCTGTGTATAGTTGAAATATCACGGAGCAAGTGTCTACGTCAAAGGCAGCCTGGCTCCAAAATCCATGTTATTACTTCTATACCATAATGTAATTGGTAAGATTTAAATGGTCTATTGTCATACTCTTTGGCATTCCATTTTCTCCCATTTATTCACAAGAAATACTAAATTCTTCCAACATATTGAACACTTTCCTAGGTGTTGAGAATACAGAATACACGTGAATATAACAGACAAAAATCTCTGACTTCATGAAGTGGTCAGTTAAGTAAGGATATATGGCACACACATTATCACATGAGTAAATATACAATATTTATAAAATAATATGTATTATATACTATTAAGGAAGAATAAGGGTGTAATGATCACAAAACAAATGGAACCTGTTTACATTTGGAACAGGTACTCTCAATAAAAGTCTTTATTAAGAAATTAATATTAAAGATATCCCATGTGATGGGTTTGACAGATGAAGGACAGGGAACAGCATTCTGGGCAGAAGGATCAGCATCGTAGCAGGCTGTGTTCTGAGGTCATGTCTGGACCACATTGTGTCAAGAAGACAGCAGGAGCTATGCAATGTAGAGCCTTGTGGGCTTTGTTAAGAACTCTACTTTTTATCTCTCTTCTTCTGTTCCTCTCCAGATCTTGATGAGGTATATTCTACTTCATAAGATATTTATGCCCTCTCACACCTATATTGATATCTCCTTTCTTTGATTCTTTGTGCATATATTATCATATGCTGCTAACAAAAGTATTTGCGTGTGTGACATTATAACTCCTTAAGAGCAGAAATAAAGATACATACTCCTTATCACATAGATGAGTAAATACCCACTAAATTTAAAGGTATACTTAAATTTTGTGGCAGACCCTCCCATAATGTGAGAAATAAATACAGTTAATAGTAATGCTTTTTACTATAAATGAAATATCATTTATATGAAATCAGTGGCTGAGGTTCCATTAGCATATCAAAATGTCTGAAGTGAAAATATGTGGAATAAGTAATATTAAATGCTATGTAAATGTAAGACACTATATTAAGGATAAAGCTAAAGATACATTTTTATGGAGTAATGAGAGTTAATAAAAGACACTAGTATCATATTCGTTTGAAATCAATGTGCAAAAAGAATATGCTTCAATAAAATCACATTCATGCTGTAAAGACTGAGAAATACACAGAAATTTAGATCTTCCTTTATATGAAAACTCTCAGAAGAGCAAAGATACTAATAAGTGACTTGGGTCAAACTTAAGAGGTTTGTCTTCACAAAAATGATTTCTAATACATAGAGAAAACCATGGCTATCAAAGCTTTTCATGGAGAGGGAAATAAGAGAAAATAAAGTTTTTGGATTCTTTTGTTTCTCTGCCTAATTTTTTTTTTTCTTTTTTTTTGAGACAGAGTCTCGCTCTATCGCCCAGGCTGGAGTGCAGTGGCCGGATCTCAGCTCACTGCAAGCTCCGCCTCCCGGATTTACGCCATTCTCCTGCCTCAGCCTCCCGAGTAGCTGGGACTACAGGCGCCCGCCGCCGCGCCCGGCTAGTTTTTTGTATTGTTTTTTTTTTAGTAGAGACGGGGTTTCACCGGGTTAGCCAGTATAAGCCAGGATGGTCTCGATCTCCTGACCTCGTGATCCGCCCGTCTCGGCCTCCCAAAGTGCCGGGATTACAGGCTTGAGCCACAGCACTCGGACACTCTGCCTAATTTTTTTAAATGACAGGTAAATTGACCAAGAAAAAACCTCCCAACTTGAAATCTGTAATAAAAAATATTAATGGAAATTATAGTAGTGCTTTTCCTTCCTACAAATTATACTAGCTATTTTATATTTCCTAGTTCCACTGAAAACAAACTCACTAGAGGAAATTAAAAAATAATTTATCATATTTTTGCTCCTGAATCTATGAATCCTTAAACAAGGACTCTCTTTTAGCTCTTTTCTAAGTAAGCAGAAGTCTTTTGACTACAGCTGGTTTATAAAAGCTTATTTAATAACTTGAAAAATGTACTAACTGGCAATTATGTAGTCACTGTAATTCTGAGTGTATGATTTCTTTTTGGTTAATTTAGTAAATATATAAGCATATTATAAAATGTATTATGATGCAAAGTTTTAATTTATGATGAGCCAGAAGATTCTATCAAATTGGATATAATGGTTTGACACCCTTCCCTTTCCCTCCTAAAATAGTACTGCATTGTAATTTAACAGTATTATTTTCTATAGTTATTTTTGACGGACTTCTGAGTTGAAAGGCATAGAATGAAACATGTTCTTGTTTTTGGTCCTGTCATAATTCTGAAATGCTATAAAAATATAAAATGAGCAAGACATTGCCAATTATTTAAAACTAAATTCATTATTTAACTGAGAGGTAATTTTTTGGCAGGTATCATTTTCCAGAGTTGGAAAGTGGAGGTTCCTCTTCCCAGGTTTCTGTAATCACTTCCTTACAAGTAAGCCTTCCCCAAGCCCAACCTTCATTGTGCTAGTGGTGAATAAAACTTTATTTCACTTCATATAAATATTTTTCTGGCTGTCTGAATTATCATTCTGCAAGGTGGCTTAAATCTAGTGCTTATGATGACTTGACTGTTTCACTGTTGTGATAGTAATATCAGGTCTCTGTCAAACTCGATTAAATGTGTATGACATTCATTCAACATCACTGGTTGAGCATCTTCTATGTATAGGGACTGTATTAATCACTGTGGGTAAAACATGGCTCTGTCATCTCAAAACTTATGACTTGCTAGGAAGCAGAGACAAATATATCAAGGCACATAGGACAACGGCAGATGCTATGGAAAAGAAAGATAAGAAAGATAAAGGTGCAATGAGGGCAGAAAAGGGCATTTAAATTAGACTGGAATAGCCAGGAACACTTCTCAGAAGTAATTATTGAGTTTTACCATGTCTAAAAAAATGTAATTTGCTTCAATGAGGGCATGATGAGAGGTTGCCACTTTAAGTAGAACATACAGTTTTGTCTTCTATTAGCATAGCCAATTAAGAATTGATGGATCGAATATATTTTGAATATATTTTAATCTATGTGGTAAAAAATATTATTATAAGCTACTCCACTGAATATTTAAAATTATTGAATCAAAATAAATAGGTAGCTGGAGATCACATGGCCATTGTCTGGGAGTTGAACTGGCACTAAAACTGAGACTTTTACTACTGTTCTTCAGCTGACTTTAGCTTCTATTAGAGACTCAGCAAGCAAAGTGAATTGACATGGACCCTACGAGATAAGGTTGGAAGTGCCATAAATCATACTTATCTTTTCTGACCATATCCATTGTTCTTCCCTAGATCTTGGTCATTTTCTATAGTCTGTTTTCAGAAGGTGAGCTTGAAAGATTAATTGTCTGAGGCAGAGAGACATAAGGAGAGATGGCAAATGCTGCTGAAAGACAGGATAAAATAACTGCAGAGCTCTCCTTTTGCTTCATGGAATACAAATGCCATTCATCTTTACATTTAATAAATTCATTCATCAAACATTTATGGAATATCCACTATGTGGTAAAATTCTCTGCTGGGTTGAATCAGACTTACTTTATACCTCAATGAAACTCATGGCTTAGCAAAGAGTCTGACCTTATGCACATAAATGAGTGGAATAGACTGGAATTGGCCTATTGATTAATGCATGCACGGGCTAGATGAGCAGAAGGACACAAAAAAGACCTGGCTTCCAGCAGGAAATGATGACTGACCTGCTTCTAGAAAAGCTAGAAAATAAGTGTTCAACAGACTAATGAGGACATTTCAGGCAGTGGCAAAGCATGAGGTGTGTGGCAGACTTGGTTACAGGGTTTGTATAGGAGTTGGGTGGGGTTGCACAAAAAGAGCTAGTAGTAGCAACAGAGTCTAGAAAGTCATAAGGAGGCTGACATCACACTTAGAGAAGAGCTTAGTCTTATTGTAGAAGATGAAAGGGAGCATTAAAATGATAACAGCTTGTCTGAATATAACTTTGTACATGAATATCCATGGTGTGATTATTTGCAACAGTAAAAAGGTAGAAACAACCCAAATGTCCATCAGTTGATTAATGGATAAACAAAATGTGATGTATGCATGCAACAAAGCATGGTGTGTGCACCGTGGGTGTGTGTGCACATGCACACATACACGTATGCATAGTGGAATATTTCTGTCACAAAAACATGGATGAAGAATGAAAGGAGTAGGCTAAGGGAAAGAAGCTAAATTCAACGACCACATATTGTAGGATTTCATTTACATAAAAATCTAAAGTATACAAAGCAGATTGGTAGTTACCAGTGACTAAGAGAAGAAAGAACAATAAGTTCCTGCGTAATGAGAACATAGTTTATTTTGGGATGAGGATGTTCTTGAAGTAGGTATTGGTGATGATTGCACAACATTGTGAATGTATTAAATGCCATCAAAGTTTAAATTTTCAAATTGTTAAAATGGTAAATGTTATATTATGGGTATTTTATCATAATGGAAAAAATACACTCATTAGCAGCTTAAAACTAGGGAAGATGGCAGGAGCAGTGGTACCAAAGAACCGCAAAATGACTGATGAACAGTCGCTTTGTTAGAATCTTCACACAGTTGCATGTGCAGGATTTTGGGGGAGATGCCTGATTTGCAAAGCTGACCAGCAAAATGTTTCTAATGGGACCTCTGCCAGAATATGGAGGTCATTTTTATCCCCTTTGTATTATTTTCCCTTTGCTAGTACAACCATGCAGATACCTCTTTGAATATGGGAGCTGTGTCTGTTATTCTGGCACTAAAGGTAGTGCTAGAATCACAGTAGACATTTAAGAAAATGACTTCATGATTATGTCAAAACAGGGTTTTAGTGTTAACGTGACCTTAAAATCAATATAGTGTAAACCCCTAAGAGGACAATTTCCTTACATGGGCCTTCCTCATTCTCCTAAGAGGCTATTCATTTTCCAATTAAAGTGTGTTTACTTTCCTTTTCAAACTGCTAAACAGTATACGTTTGTAGGTTGCATCATAGTTGGCTTTTTCATCAAGGTGAATACTTTGAATAATAATTTCTCTCATGTCTTCTGTGTCTATTCCAATTGCAGGAGAATTTATATATCCTGGGTGAACCATGCTAACCTAATGTTATCAACATATATTAATCTAGTGATTTCATCAAATACATATTAACCTTGGATTTTAAAATGAGAAAATTAAGACTCAAGGTAATTAAGTGGTATGGCACAAATAATAGAGGTCACAGCCTGCACTAGGACTTGGGACTTCACTTTCGAACTGGCAATGAGAGGCACTCAGTCTAGACCTGACAGAGAATAACCCAGGGTCCTTTATTCCAGTAGGCTGAGGTCTGTCAGCCCATTTTAAGCTTGACCTTGTAGAGTGACTTTAAACTTCACCTAACTCTTCTTCCTCATAATCCTCCTGCCTGTACTGCTAACACTCTAAAGGGAAATTTAGACCATCCTCTTCTACCTTCCTCAAAAGCCTTATTCTTAGTCTTCTCCTTTGAGTGATCTCAAGCTTTGGGAACAAGTATTCAGAGTATAGGAAAATTTAGAACTCATCTTATGGCCTCACTGGATTGTAAGAAATATCTGTGACCTTCGATGTGATGCAGTGCCTTCATGGCATCAGAATGCACAGCACGAATGATCTCACTGATTGTAATGAATAATGCAATCCATGCATTACAGGAATCCATGCATTACAAAAATAATGATCTCATGTATTTCAATGAATTTTTAAATCCCAAACACTTCCTATAAGACTGAGTTGCTATACCTACCATGAAATCCCTCTCACTTTGGTCTTATTACATTTTAAATGACCTCATTATTATTATTTTTTTGTTACTTAAAGTTTCAGGATACATGTGCAGAACATGCAGGTGTGTTACATTGGTATACGTGTGCCATGGTGGTTTGCTGCACCTATCAACCTGTCACCTAGGTTTTAAGCCCCACATGCATTAGTTATTTGTGCTGATGCTCTCCTTCCCCTTGATCACCAACCCTGAAAGGCCCTGGTGTGTGTGTTTTTCCCTCCCTGTTTCCATCTGTGTCCATGTGTTCTCATTGTTCAGCTCCCACTTATGAGTGAGAACATGTGGTGTTTGCTTCTCTGTTACTGGGTTAGTTTGCTGAGGATGACGGCTTCCAGCTTCATCCATGTCCCCGCAAAGGACATGATCTTATTATTCCTTTTTATGGCTGAATAGTATTACATGGTGTATATGTACCACATTTTCTTTATCCAGTCTATCATTTATGGACATTTGGGTTGGTTCCATGTCTTTGCTATTATGAATTAGACATTTAGAAGATTACATTAAATAATGACTTAAGGGCTAATACAAATTACTTTTTAGACTATCTGAATGGCACATCTGTATTATCATTGGTACATGGTACTCGATCATCTATACATTAACTTTGTACCACATTTTCTTTATCCAGTCTATCATTTATGGACATTTGGGTTGGTTCCATGTCTTTGCTATTGTGAATTAGACATTTAAAAGTTTACATTAAGTAACGACTTAAGGGCTAATACAAATTACTTTCCAGACTATCTGAATGGCACATCTGTATTATCATTGGTACATGGTACTCGATCATCTACACATTAACTTTGGTTTTAAATGTGATTAAATCAAATCGACTATTTAGTATCTTTTTAATCATAGGTTCTGGCATTCATAAACCAGTCAAGATTTTAGTCCAACTAGCCTCTGCATTTTATCTATATTCAATTCTATGACTCTTACTGTTTGGTCCCACAATAGCAATAATTTTGCTTCTATTAATAGTTTTAATAGACACAATTTAATGAGTATATACATATATATTTTGTGCAAACCACTGTTACACACATTATTTTATTAAATCCTTGAAGTAACACTTTGAGGTAGGTATTTTGCCATTTTTATAAATAATTTAATAGTATTCAGAAAATTACCAAGTAAATAAATTAAAATAATAGATTTGGAGCCTAGATTTTTCTAACTCCAAGGCCCATTTACTTAACCATTTTCCATGTAAGTATTCTTACATTTCATATTTTACATAGGTATATTCCATATTTTACATGAGTATAAAATTATAGAATTAAACAACAGTATCATGAAACATTATTTGAATGCTGATTGATGGAGTGCTGCTCTGGCTGCTCGCCGATTCCCATATTTTTGGTATTGTGTGTCTTTGTCTATGTACAGTCCCAGGGGTCAGATAAAGTTTCTCTCCTGAACAGAGTTGTGAGAGTTGACACTTTTATTTTTTCTGTGTACATGACTTGAATCTAGGTAGAGTTTAAGATCCCAAAGGATGAATCATAGCACATCCCAAAGGCCAGGACTCCTCTGTGAAACAGAGAGCAGGGGAAAACATAACTTCAGAGTAAAATGCCACCACACAGGCCCATCCATCCTCTGCACCAAACTCCCTTGGGGGCCAGTGAACTCTCCAGCTAGTGGCCAGGCTCTCAATGATCTGCAAACCTGTGAATCTTATGAAGAACTCTTGTAGTCAGGCCTTGTATTCACCCCTGGGAGAAATCCTGTGGTCTGAAGTGTCTGCTTACTGGACTTCACAGCTGCTAATCCAGCTGCCATTGGTGGGATTCCTTCATTCTTGTCTTCCCTCAGTGACAGCATCCCACTTGGGCAGCCCGCAAAGCCACTCAGCTTTCTCCTCACAGCTTCTCTCTAATCCTTGTGGGAAAGTAATAATCAGCTTCATATCTTACTGTCTGTGCCTATGATCCTCTGCAGAGAGATACGCTGAGGCCTGGCCCTCATCCTGAGTCTTCAAAGCATTGCCCCACGTGATAGCTCCAACTGTCTCTTCTACTTCCTCAGCTAGGGCCTTTGTGTTCAGTCCACATCTGTGATTAAGCAGCCCTCCATGTTGTTACCACAAACATATGCTTTTCTTTGATTTATACAGTTTGGATTCAATCTAACAAACAGTTCTAGGATCTTGGCCCCTGATCTTTTTCACCTTAGCATGTTGAAAGTCCACTTATACAAGAACATAAATATTTGAATATTTACTTAAGGAAGAGTAGAGATTCCCTACCCTCAATTTAATGAATTCATTAAAGGTGAAATATTCTCATTAGTATAATAATAGTTTTCAATTTCTTTTCCTAATGTTTTCTGCAGTATTTGTATCTAATTTTAGAAATGTTATTTTGTAATTTTAAGGTAATAATTTTGCTTCTGGGCTTATTTTATTCTCATTAGTCTTGAATTTAAAATTTTATAGTGAATTTTATTACTTTTCTTAGAAGAACTTACGCACAAAACAAGGAACATTTTTGTCATTTGTATTAATTGATCTGGATTTTTTTTTTTCAGATTGAAGGTCTCTTTAGAGGGTTAAATCTAAGTAAGAAAACTAAGACAAATCTCTCTGGGGTATGTGCTACACTTTTCAGTTATAAAACAAAGATGCTTTTCAGATCTCTTTATCATTCCCTGGTCTTCTCAGAATTTTTCAACTGATCTCTGAGTCACTGCTCACAAAAATACCAGGAAATACTGTTATCTCTGTAGCGAGTAATTTTTCCCTGACCTCTTTATGATTTTGACTAATTTTCTAGCATGAATAATAATGAGGTAGAAAAGTTCATATTAATTATCTAGTCTGAATTCCATTTGATAGGTCTGTTTTTAAAATAATTTTCACACATCACAATAGGAGAAGTCTAAATGGAAATCAAGAAATAAGTTAGGTTTCTATTTTTCACACTTTTAGACTATGGTTAATTAATATTGAGATATATTTGGTATTGCATCCCAGTACGTAGATGAAATTATATTCAAAACTGAAATTAGAGCTTTGTGAGACAAGTACCTTTTCATGAGCAATACACTAATATTTATTCTATTTTATTTTTATTTTTCTCAATGTCTATGAACACATAAATTTACTTTGTAACCCACTAATTGGAACATATTACTTGAGTAATACTCTTAGAGTACATTTCTCTTATTTGTCAAGTGAAAGCCCACAGATAATCGTTAAGAATTTTAAAATAGTGCCTGGTGGCAAGATGGCGGAATAGGAACAGCTACGGTCTGCAGCTCTCAGTGAGACCAATCCAGAAGGTGAGTAATTTCTGTATTTCCAGCTGAGATACCCTGTTCATGTCATTGGGACTGGGTAGGCAGTGGGTGCAGCCCACAGAGAGCGAGTAGAAGCAGGGTGGGGCATCGCCTCACCCAGGAAGCACAAGAGGTCGGGGAACTCCCTCCCCTGGCCAAGGGAAGCTGTGAGGAACTATGCCGGGAGGGTCTGTAGTATTCGGCCCAGGTACTGCACTTCTCCCGTGGTTTTTGCAATCCACAGACCAGGAGATTCCCTCGCGTGCCTACACCACCAGGGCCCTGGGTTTCAAGCACAAAATTGGTCAGCTGTTTGGGCAGAGACCAAGCTAGCTGCAGGAGCTGCTTTTTTTTTCTTTTTCTTTCCCTGCCGCAGTGGTGCCTGGAACACCAATGAGACAGAAGGGCTCTCTCCCCTGGAAATGGGGCTGAAACCAGGGAGCCTAGTGGTCTGGCTCAGAGGGTCCCACTCCCATGGAGCCCAGCAAGCGAAGAACCACTGGCTTGAAATTCCCTTGTCAGCTTAGCAGTCTGAAGTGGACCTAGGATGATTGAGCTCCGTGAGGGGAGCGGCGTCCGCCATTACTGAGACTTGATTAGGCGCTTTCCCCTGACCCTGCTAAGGACTGTGCAGAACCCATCACAGCACAGCAAAGCGGCTGTAGCCAGGTTGCCTCACTAGATTCCTCTTCACTGGGCAGGGCATCTCAGAAAGGCAGCAGCCCCAGTCAGGGGCTTATAAATAAAACTCCCATCTCCCTGGGACACAGCACCTGTGGGAAGGGGTGGCTGTGGGCACAGCCTCAGGGGACTTAAACGGTCGTGCCCGCTGTCTCTGAAGAGAGCAGGGGATACTGACAAGAAGGGTTCTCTCAGCACAGCCCTGGAGCTCTGCTAAGGGACAGATCGCCTCCTCAAGTGGGTCCTTGACCCCATGTCTCCTGACTGGGAGACACCTCCCAACAGGGGTTGGGAGACACCTCATACAGGAGAACTCCAGATGGCATCAGGCTGGTGTCCCTCTGGGATGAAGCTTCCAGAGGAAGGAAAAGGCAGCAATCTTGCTGTTCTGCAACCTCTGCTGGGGATACCCAGGGAAAGGGGTCTGGAGTGGAACTCCAAAAAATTGCAGCAAACCTGCAGAAGAGGAGCCGGATTGTTAGAAGAAAAACTAACAAGCAGAAAGAAATAACATCAATATCAACAAAAAGGACCCCCCCACACAGAAATCCCATCCAAAGCTCGTCAGCCTCAAAGATCAATGGTAGATAAATCTTTGAAAATGAGGAAAACCAATGCAAAATTCTGAAATTCCAGAAACCAGAATACTTATTCTCCTCCAAATGATTGCAACTCCTCTCCAGCAAGGGCACAAAACTGGACAGAGAATGAGTTTGACCAATTGACAGAAGTAGACTTCAGAAAGTGGGTAATAACAAACTCCTCTGAGCTAAAGGAGCATGTTGCAACCCAATGCAGGGAAGCTAAAAACCTTGACAAAAGGTTACAGGAACTGCTAACCTGACATAAATGACCTGACAAAACAGACTTTAAACCAACAAAGATTCAAAAAGACAAAGAAGGGCATTACATGGTGGTAAAGGGATCAATGCAACAAGAAGAGCTAATTATCCTAAATATATATGCACCCAATATAGGAGCACCCAGATTCATCAAACAAATTCTTAGAGTCCTACAAAGAGACTTAGTCTCCCACACAATAATAGTGGGAGACTTTAACACCCCACTGTCAATATCAGATCAACAAGAGAGAAAATTAGCAAGGATATTCAGGACTTGAACTAAGCTCTGGACCAAGTGGACCTGATAGATATCTACAGAACTCTCCACCCCAAATCAACAGAATATACATTCTTCTTAGCACCACATAGCACTTACTCTAAAATTGAACACATAGTTGGAAGTAAAACACTCCTCAGCAAATGCAAAAAACCAGAATCATAAGAAACAGCCTCCCAGATACCACAGTGCAATCAAATTAGAACTCAGGATTAAGAAACTTACTCAAAACTGCACAACTACATGGAAACTGAACAACCTGCTCCTGAATGACTACTGGGTAAATAACAAATTAAGGCAGAAATAAATAAGTTCTTTGAAACCAATGAGAACAAAGACACAATGTACCAGAATCTCTGGGACACAATTAAATCAGTGTTTAGAGGGAAATTTATAGCACTAAATGCCCGCATCAGAAAGCAGGAAAGATCTAAAATTAACACCCTAACAAAACAATTAAAAGAACTAGAGAAGCAAGAGCAAACTAATTCAAAAGCTAGCAGAATACAAGAAATAACTAAGATCAGATCTGAACTGGAGGAGATAGAGAAACACAAAACTCTTCAAAAAATCAATGAATCCAGGAGCCAGTTTTTTGAAAAGGTTAACAAAATAGTTAAACCACTAGCCAGACTAATAAAGAAGAAAAGACAGAAGAATCAAATAGACACAATAAAAAAATGATAACGGGGATATCACTACTGATTCCACAGAAATACAAACCACCATCAGAAAATAGTATAAACACCACTATGCAAAAAACTAGAAAATCTTGAAGAAATGGATAAATTCCTAGACACATACACCCTCTGAAGGGTGCCCATTTTTAACTGAGTTTATTTATTTGTTTTTTAAAAGAAATTTATTTTTCTTGTTGAGTTAGGTGATTCTTTATATTTTGGAATTGTGCAAGTTCCAGCTTCAATGTTTGTTTTACAATGTTTGTTTTGAAATATATCTTCCCTTTGGCCAGTGTGCTACTGTTTTTTTTTTTAATTATCAATAAGTGTTTTCACAGAGAAAAAAATTAATTGTGTTAAAGTCAAATTTATCTTTTTTAATTTTATGAATCATATTTTTCATATTATGTCTAGAAACTACTTGGATAATGCCAAGTCATAAATATTTTCTTGTTTTTTTAACTCTTTTATAGTTTTACATCTTACATTTAGACCTATCATCCATATTGACGTAATATTTCAAAAAATTTTTATGGATACATAACAGTTGCACATATGAAGTACATGTGATATTTTAATACATGCATACAATGTGTAATGATCAAATCAGGGTAATCAGGATGTGTATCACCTCAAACATTCATTATCGTTTTGTGTTGGGAACATTCCAGATCCACTCTTCTAGTTATTTTGAAATATACAATAAATTATTGTTAACTCTAGTCACCCTTTTGTGCTACTGCACACTAGATCTTATTGCTTGTATCTAACTATATTTTTGTACCCATTAACCAACTGTCTTTATGCCCCAGGCTTTCCTGTCCTTCCTGGCCTCTGGTACCCACCATTCCACTCTCTACCCTAATGAGATCATTTTTTTAAAGCTCCCACATAAGAGTGAGAACATGTGATTATTTGTCTTCCTATGCCTGGCTTATTTCACTTAATGTAATGTCTTCCGGTTCTATGGATGACGTTGCAAATGACAGGATTTCATTTCCTTTTACGGCTGAATAATATTTCATTGTGTATATGTACCACATTTTATATAAATGTTTTCTCCCATTCTACAGGTAATCTCTTCATTTTCTGATTGTGTCCTTGGCTGTGCAGAAGTTTTTAAATTAATGTGATCTCTTTTGTCAATTTTTGCTTTGGTTGTGCTTTAGAGAACTTACACAAATATCTTTGCTCAGACTAATGTCCTAAAACATTTCCCCAAAGTTTTTGTCTAGGGATTTGCTGGTTTCAGGGCTTATATTCAAATATTTAACCCATTTTGATTTAATTTTTGTCTATGGTGAGAGATAGGGGTCTAATTTCATTCTTCTGCATATGCGTATTCAGTTTTCTCAGCACCATTTGCAGAAGAGACTGTCTTTTCCCCATTGTATATTATTGGTGCCTTTGTCAAAAATGAGTTGTCTGTAAGTGTATTTATTTCCATGTTCTCTGCTCTGTTCCATTGGTCTATGAGCTTGTTTTTATGGCAGTGCCATGCTATTTTGGTTACTATAGCTTTGTAGTATAATTTGAAGTCAGATAATGTGATATCTCCAGCTTTGATCTTTTCACTCAGGATTACTTTGGCTATTCTGGGTTATTTGTGGTTTAATACAAATTTTAGCATTTGTTTTTTGTATTTTTGTGAAGAATTTCGTTGGTATTTTAATAAGTAAAACATTAAATCTATAGATTTCTTTGAGTAGTAAAACTATTTTAACAATTACAGATCTTTATTTTAAAATGTTGATTCTTTATTATGTCTTTCCATTTTTGTGTCCTCTTCAATTTGTTTCATCAATGTTTTATAGTTTTCATTGTACAGATCTTACACTTTGAGATATCCTAAGAGCAAATAAACTTCTTAATTGAAATTTATTCCTAAGTATTGTTTTATCTGTAGCTACCACAAATGAGATTGTTTCCTTGGTTTCTTTTTCATATTGCTCATTGTTAGCCTGTGTAAACACTACTGATTTTTGTTGATTTTTTATCTATGTTTGGATTTTATGGAACTCATTTATCAGTTATAATATGATTTGACCCTGTCTCCCCACCCAAATCTCATCTTGAATTATAGTTCCCATAATTCCCACATGTTGTGGGAGGAACCCAGTGGCAGATAATTGAATCATGGGAGCAATTTCCCTCATACTGTTCTCATGGCAGTGAATACGTCTCATGAGATCTGATGGTTTTATAAAGGGCATCCCCTTTCACTTGATTTTCATTCTCTTTTTGCCTGTCGCCATGTAAGACATGACTTTTGCCTTCTGCCATGATTGTGAGGCTTCCCCAGCCACATGGAACTGTGAGTCCATTAAATCTCTTTTTCTTTATAAATTACCCAGTCTCGGATATGTCTTTGTCAACAACATGAGAACAGACGAATACAAGTTCTACTTGTCTTTTGATGGAGTCATTAGGTTTTTCTAAATATAAGATCACATCATCTGCAAGCAAGGATAGTTTGACTTCTTCCTTTCCAATTTGAGTGCCCTTTGTTTCTTTCTTTTTTTCTGAGTGCTCTGGCTAGGAGTTTCAGTACTATGTTCAATAAAAGTGTTGAAACTTGGAATCCTTTTTCTTTTCGAGATCTTATAGGGAAGGCTTTCAGTTTTTCACTGTTCAATATCATGTTGTGGGTTTGTTGTATTTGGCCTTTATCCTGTTGAGGTTCATTCTTTTTCTAACAAGTTTGTTTATTCTTTTATCATGAAAGAATACTGAATATTATTTAATGCTTTTCTGGCTTCTATTGTAATCATCATATATTTTTAGTCCTTCATTTTGTTGATGTGAATTTGAGACAATTTTGGTATGAAGTTTGAGACTTATGTACAAAATTATTTATTTGCAGATGAATATGCAATTGCTTCCTCATTATTTGTTGAAAAGGTTATTAATTTTCCACTAAATTGTTTTCACATCTTTAACAAAAATTGATTAGCCATATTTTTGTAAATCTATTTCTGAACTCTATATTTAGTTCCACTGATTTTTGCAAAATACAGTTATAGTAACTGTTTTATTTCCCTTGTCTGCTAATCTAATATTTGTGGGTTAGTTTTGATCAGTTAATATTTCTTCTCATCGTGGATCACAATTTCTGGCTTCTTTGTATTGCTAGAATTATTTCATTGAATACTAGACATTATGAAATGTAGTTTGTGTGATATTGGATATTTTTATTCTCCTATAAGTGTTCTTGATTTTTTCTGTGACCAAGTCAAATTAAAAATAGTTTGATTTTTCAGATCTTGCTTTTATGGTGTGTGGCAGGGCTAGATGAGTATGTACGCTAAGGCTAATTATTCCATATTACTGAGTCAAGGTCATTCTACCTAATCTATCCAATATCCTACAAATGATAAACATTTCCAATCTGGCTGAGAACATACAGTTTTGCCCCCTCTGTAGAAAAGATAAACTGATCCCTGTAATCCATCAGACAATTCATCCTTTGGCTTCATACACTTTCTTTACTTGCAAGTGATGATCAGCATTCGGCTGAATACTCAAGAGATAACCTTTGCAGATCTTCATGGTTCTTTCTGTGCAATTCTCTTCTCTCAGTGTTCTGTCCTTCACACTTCAACTAACTTGTTCTCCAGGGACTCTGAGCTATGTCCTTCAACCCAGAGACCTTCCCTGGTTCTGGTTTTGCACCTCCTCCCTCTGCTGTGGCCAGGAACCTCTTTCAATGCAGTAAGCTGAGGCAATCACAGAGTTTACCTCATCTGTTTCTCATGTCTCAGAATCACTGTGCTTCATTGGTTGTTTTTTTGGAGTTTTGAATATCATCCTTTCATGTGTTTTCTCTGTATTTTTTTCTATAGTTTCAGGTGGGAAAGTAAATTCAGTTCCTGTCATTCCGTCAAATAAGAAGTTTAGATTTCTACAGGTTTTTAAAGTAATAATATAAATCTTTTATTTGAATGAAACTGTGTCATATTTTGAGAAAACTGAGAAGATTTTACTCATATTAACTACGTAAAATACGACTTTTATTATAATAACATTTGCAGTAAAATGTGACACTGCCTTCTCCAGGGACTGACTTTTAGATATTGATTAAAAGTTTGATTTTAATCTATGTTGAAATGAGGTAATTTGCACTCATTTGGATAAATATGAATTCCTTTCTAACTCTCTTCTCAATAATCAATATAATAATGCGTATTTAAGTCACTTTTATCAGAATACTTAAATAAACTTCAACAATTTATTTTAGTTTTTGGAGCAAACAAATGAAGGTCTTACATAAAAGTATGAAGCAAAAAAGAGAAATAAAGCAGAATTAGACCATTTAGAGAATGAAACACAATTTTTTTGAGCAGTGTTTTATAATTTGGCAAGGTTCAGTCAGTTGGCACTTTTTTTCCTACCTGTATGTGTAATAGAATAACATCTCTGAAGTGTAAAAAGAAAATCTTCAAAATAAGTTAAACAGCACTTAGTACTGCCACCTTAGTCTTTTAAAATTGTTCTTTAATTTATTTTTTGCTTTGCTTATATAACTTGAATAAAACATGCTAAGCTGAAGAGAAATGCCACAGAGAAATGTCTGGAATCCTGGAGAAGATGCACAGTCCTGTTGTCTTTAAGTACTCAAGTTTAGGGGAATTTGTGAAAGTGCTTTGCATTACATGAGGAATCTGATATTTCTACCAAGTTTAAGCAACAACAACAACAACCAAAAAAGACGGAAAAGAAAAATGATACTATAATGGTGTCAAGGAATAGGAAAATAATAGTTTATATTTTTCTTAAAATAAAATAACATTTAGATATTTCTCATATTAGAACTCTTTCAACTCAGGGTTGCTCTAAGAACTATGGAACATATGTTACACATTAAGAGACAACAGCTACAATCATTTTTATCAGGTCAGATAATTGTGTTTCCAACCCTAGAGATACCATTTGACCCACTTTCCTGGTTCTCCCTGAACCTAGCCTGAGTCGCTTTCAGAATCTCCATGGTGTCATGCAGAAGATAAGTTAGCTCACTTTAAATAGGCTTCAAAAAGACTGACATATATGTATTAAACAGTAAAGAGATTATTTTAATCATGCATACATTTTGTTGGGTTAATAAGACAGTAATTCAATAAAACAAAAAGTAAGTTTATTAATTTTATGATAAATTAATTAGTAACGATAATTACAGGTCTTTTCCTTTCTAATAATCACAAATCCTCTTTGGCTGTTTAAAAATATAGGGATATCTTATCATCTTCAAGAATATATTTGCAAAATAGCTCACTACAAAGTATTATATAGTGTGGAAATATTACTGGTTATATATATTTGTTAATCTTTGGATAGATAGTATTTGCCAAGTGGAAGAGACTCCAGAAGATTTTGAGGGTAACTTTATGTAGAAACAATATAATGTGCTTTTGTTTGAAAATCTGCTCTATAAAGCAGGGTATAAATTTGTTTCTCTTTCTCAAAGTTTGCAAAATCATCTCAATATTTTCTGAATGTCTTCTCATATTTTTAATGTATCTGTTTTCTGACATATTTTACATGGTTTTCAGTAACGTAACAACAGATGTAGACAAATATTAATAATAAGGAGAAAATTAATCAGCCCGTATATGCAAATAAACAGCAAATTAAAGAAAATTTAAAAATAGTAAAATCTTCTCTATAAATGCTAGAGGCAACAGCAAAACCGAAATATTCCAAGCTAAGCCACTCATTACATTCTAGAAAGAATAATATGCTGCTTGAAGTTCAAATATCTTCAGCCTATTTGATATTTGCTATCATCTAATAAATTAATTATATCAGTACCTTGACAAGCACCATAACTGTTCTAGGAAGAAAAGCAAGAGATTTCAGAAATTATGGACTGTACTACATGTATAGTTAATGTGGCTCAACAGATATCTCTCTACTATGATATTCTGTCCCCAAATTACATAGAATTTCTAGTTCTTCAAGACATTATGAAATTCTTTGGAGGTTTTCCTTTGTTGGTTCTCTGATAGATATTGCAGTGTCTTAACTCTAAATTTTATCACATTTATATTTTAAAATAATCACTTATTTAAAATGGCAGCACTAATTTTAAAATAAAATTGTAAATATGTATAATTTTCAAAGTGAAAAGTGTTTTAACAGAATATATAATTTAGAAGATTGAAAGATGAAAAAAAGAGGTTGATACCAGCAGATCAAATTGAGAGACTATTGCTTGGCTTTCTTTTCTCCAATCATATGAAGAATTGATGTATCAAAGGCAAATGATATATATTAGATAATGTATATCTTAAAAGGTTAATAATAATACATTTTAAATAACATAAAATAGAAACTTTGAAGGTCAGTAGTGATTGCAAAACTGTTGACATAATAAATGCATGTGCTGGATATTAAGCATGCAAACATTTACTGGTATATTTGTGATATGGTTTGACTGTGTCCCCACCCAAATCTCAACCTGAATTGTATCTCTCAGAATTCCCATGTGTTGTAGGAGGGACGCAGTGGGAGGTAATTGAATTATGGGGGCTGTTCTTTCTGGTGCTATTCTAGAGATAGTGAATAAGCCTCATGAGAGCTGATGGGTTTATCAGGGGTCTCCTCTTTTGCTTCTTCCTCATTTTCTCTTGCCACCACCATGTATGAAGTGTCTTTCACCTCCTACCATGATTCTGAGGCCTCCCCAGTCATGTGGAACTGTAAATCAAATTGAAACTCTTTTTTCCCAGTCTCGGGTATGTCTTTATCAGCAGCATGAAAATGGACTAAGACAATTTGCTTTACATTTTCATTTTTATAAAAGTAATTCTGATACTGTTTATTTATTTGTTTATTTATTTTGAGACAGAGTTTCCCTCTTCTTGCCCAGGCTGGAGTGCAGTGGCGTGATCACAGCTCACTGCAACCTCCACCTCCTGGGTTCAAGCGATTCGCCTGCCTCAGCCTCCCAAGTAACTGGGATTACAGGCATGTTGCACCATGCCTGGCTAATTTTGTATTTTTAGTAGACATGGTGTTTCTTCATGTTGGTCAGGCTGGTCTTAAACTCCCGTCCTCAGGTGATCTGCCCACCTCGGCCTCTCAAAGTGCTGGGATTACAGGCGTGAGTCACTGCGGCTGGCCCTAATGCTATTTTTTGAATGCCTTATGGTGTTATTTTAAGAGGTATTTAAAAATTCTCATGTAAAATTAAATTCATATTTATTCCATTAGTGTGTATGTATAATGTCCATATGATATATCTATACATATATATGAACGATACACACACATACACACACCCATATGTATTATAAATATTTGCCAAAAAGACTAGAAAGTTAGAAACATGAGGAATTCACCAAAATTTTAAAAAAAAACAAAACAACAAAAAATCCTAAAATAAGTTAATATAGTGTTTTATGTGAGAAAAGTTGTCAGTAAATTAAAAATTAATATCCATTTATTTATACATAAATCTGTATCAGTACATTTCTATCGAATGCATATATATGTAATTATATATATACAGCAAGATTAAAGAAGCAAAGAACTAAAGAATTGCTAAATTGTATAGTTAGAACATAATACAAAGACAACACATATATTTATCACAAAAATAGTAATTCATGCACTACAATATTTACTGTGGTTCAAAAGGAAACCACTGAGGCTTGAAATGGCTCATTTGTTTTAAGTAAAGTAGACAAAAGTGAGCATAGAGTATAATTACTGTGAGTTAAAACAAGCAATTTGAAGGCAATTATTTGGAAATGCATGATTTATATGAACTAATTTTAATAGCCAACATACTGAATTCACGTTCATGTTTGCTATTGTTGTATACTTTGTGGGATGACTTATATCTACTCATGATTTCTTTCCTTGCTACACAAACCAGTTGTGCATGCTAAATATGAAAACACTGTGCTCTTTGCTACTGTTCCACCTTATCTTCCCCACCCCACAAATATCTCCTCTCCTTTTTCAATTCTACTGCATATATTCAGGTTAAGAGAGGGGGAATCGAAAGTTTCAATGATACAGAACATTCAATAATAACTTATCTTTGTGTGTATCATTGCTCCTACAGTTATTCAAGGAATTTGTAAGACCCTCTAAACCTTAGAACATCCCAAAAGCTGGCTGGCCGTTATAGTTATCTTTAGGTTTTTACTTGGGGAAATAATTTTTTCAAGGTCAAGGGAAGAAATAGTTGCCAAAAATCTCAGTCTCCTCATGAATTATTTCTACAATGTGTTGTTCTCTATATTAAGTACTATAGGATGACTATTTGAGGGCAACATCATGATAATGAAGGCAGAGAAGGACTTACAATTTTTAAAAGAGTTTTGCTAGTAGTTATCAAACCTAATGGGTCTAAAAACTTCTATCAGCCTGCAAAGTTGTATTAATTCTTAACATTTTTTCAAGTAGCAGCAGGTGACTCCTCTTATCGTCTTTAATTTCTTTACCTTTCCTCTGGAGGTAAAATCATCGCCATATGCTTCCTGGAAAAACATAATAACCTTGACTAATGGTTAATGAAATCCTTCTTGAATACTGGAGAGGTAGAGGAAGAGGAAAACAGGAAATTTACTAATAAAATAAACCAACATGGATTTCCAGGTGTTTAGTAATAATTGAAATTTTGAAATTCTAAATATAAAAGCAGAATACTTTATAAAAACAATGACGACAAATGTTAACTTATTGCAAGTTTACTATATATCAGTCATGGACCTAAGCCTGTATGTAATATGATATACTTCTTAGAAATACCCTAAGGTTGCTACTTGATCTTTATTTATTAGTACACAAATCTGAGACACAGAGAGTTTATCTTCTGAAGGTCGCCATGCACTACTTGAGCCATCAAAATGTATTTTAATATGTGGAACCTAGATGGTATTTCAAATATTACTTTACACAGAACAGTATTCTCTAAAATAGTAGTATTGCTTCAAAAGTCTATACATCACAAATGAACTGAAGTCCTGTAAATAATCTGCTTATTTGTGCCTATATATAGTTATTTTAAGTTAACAATATTCATAATACAAAAGTTTCATTAACTTAATTATTGTTGAATTGCAAATGAGTCTAAGTTATTTTACAATTTAAAGTTGTCTGTAACTTGCATATTTTGGATATTCTTGAATTTGAGTATCTATTTAATAATAGGGATCTTTCTGTGGAATTTTTTGGTTATATTTCAGATAATATTCTCTTAGATATGAAGGTACAAATTACATAGCAAACAATGGGATTGCTTTTAGGAGTGGATCAATGTTATCAGCAAGACTTCTAGTCATCAGTAAACTATTAGTTAAGTTTTGGGGGAATCAAAAATTATACATAGATTTTGACTGTGTTGGGGCATCAATGACCCTAACCCCCGCATTGGTGAAGGGTCAACTGTAATTGACAGTAGCAGAATCATTACATCTTAGTGGGAGGGGGTCTCCAAGATCATGTTACTTACCACTTACTCTGTGATAACTTTACCTTTGTGATTTCTTTGACTGAAGTTTGAATTTATGTTTAGACCCCATGATACAAGGATGTTTCAAAAGTAATTTGGAAAATGTGTATACTATAGAGCCATATTCAACATTTGTCCTGGTTCATTATTAATTTTAAGATCTTGGTCCCATGGTCGAATTTCTGCCTCAAGTTTTTCACTTATGATAGGGAGAATATTAATAAAAATATCTTTTCTACTTAACTCACAGAGTTATCATAAACCTGAAACAAAATAATATGTGTAAAATTCTTCTGCAAATGTTAAAACTCTAGGGAAATAATAGCAAATGTTTATGTTTTGCTGTTAGAACCAGCAAGACACCACTGTTTCAAAGAGGGTGATTTATTCACTATTCCCTTTAAAACACCATGTGCATTTTTATTCCTGTATTTCTTCTCCTCCATTTTCACTGGTTAAAATTATCCTTACTACTGCTGTCTGTGAATCCAAATTATTTTCTTCTTATTATTCTTCTTTCATCTCAAATTCCAATTTCTTTATGAATTCCAGAAAAAAGAATCAGAGACCCAAATTCCAGTCTCAACCATGAAGTTATTTAATGTTCTGAGCCTTGGTTTTCTTTCTTATAAAGTATGGAAATTTATTTCTACTATTACTACAAGAGATTAATAAATAATTATATGTATAAATCAGTGGCATGTAAATACAGAATATGATGTGATGTGTTCTTTCTCTCATCTTCGGCATCACTCATATATCTAGAATACTGATTTTGAATAGCAGTGGGCCTTTGCTGTTGAATTATTTTATTTATATCTTTAACATGCTCAAAGCTCCTTGAAGGCAGGAACTATGTTTAATACACACTTCTATCTTCACCAGTTCTGAGCTGCTACGAACTAAATATTTATGTCCCACCCAAGTACATATATTGATACCTTAACCCCAAATGTGATGGTGTTAGGAAGTGGGGACTTTGGGAGGTAATTATACTGAGTTTGGAGCCTCCATAATAAGATTGTTGTCCTTCACAGAAGATGATGAAAGCTAGCCCTCTTTATCCCTCTGCCATTTAAGAACACAATAAATAGTCATTTGTAAACCATGAGACACCTAGCATAATCCAGCCATGAGAGCACTCTGATCTTGGACTTCCAGCCATCAAAACTGTGACTGAATCAGCCGGGAAACTGAATGGAAACAGTAGGAGAATGCCCAGCACATTACTGATTTTATATGATTAACAATTCATTCTGATCGTTGACTTACAGCTTGACTAAAGTTACATGCATAGTGCCAACTTTATTCCCATAGTAAACTTAAGTTTTCTCTGCACCTGAGAAGACTATGTCACAAATGGAATTTCAGGGGTAATGTGACTTTTGCAGTGGCAAGCCTCAAATAATAGGAGAAATGTCTGACCATCCTGGTGAGACTATTGCATTGGTTGTCCTGAGGACACAGGAGAATTTGGAAGAAGGAAAGTGACACCTGAATGTGGTGAGATTGCTCATCTGAAGAGAAAATATCTGGCAGAAGTATACAGAATAAACAGGCTTCTATCAATGTGACTTGGCTATTGCCAGTGTGATAAAATGTAATACACATTATTACATAAATGTAATAATGGCTTGCTCTTCTCCAGAGTAACCCAATCAGCTGAGTTTACCCCATTTTTAAAAACCACTGAACTTTAAACTGTATACTAGGTGAAAACCTTTCTCATCAATGTGTCACTTACAATTTCAATGACTGTGTCTTCCTGCCCATATTTATCCATGGTAGGGCTGTCTTAAATATAAGAGTCTAAAGAACACAGACAAGTTCTCTGGGATTATTACTTATACTTAGTGAGGGCTTTGCTTCATTAGATGCTGCTTAAGTGCTGAGGATGGAGTATCCAAAGTAAGTGCTGATTTTAAAAGAAGGACCTGAAAAAACTTTATTTCTTGGTACCATAATAACACTAGTAAAAAGAAATTCTGTTGGAGCATTTCTTGCAGATAATTTCCAGTGACAAGAAACAGATCAAAGATAGAAGAAATGTCTTTCTGTGCTCTCTGGAGAGATGCTGAAAATGATTGTGCAGCACTTACAGCTGCTGAAAACAGATTAGAAAGTTAAAGGGCTTGATACCAAACCTGATTTCATTAAGAAGCCTGTGCTTTATTAATCTCGTTGTCTGTTATTGTTTAAGTTAGGAGCCACACAGCAGAAGGGTGTGAGAGAGAGACAGCAGTGAAACAAAAGTGGCTTTTAAATTCTCTCTGGAGTCACCATGGAAATTAGGTAAGATGTCAGTGTCCACATGTAAATGTATATGTTCCTATTGCACTTCATCTCCATATATTCATCTGAAATGTCCCCAAAATATGTAACATACTCATATGATGCATGTATTTGATCTAAAGACAGTACAGCATTTTACTCAAAATAATGGATAATTGCATGTTACCAGAACAAATATATAACTTGATATAACTTTGCTTTCTAAGGTGAATATCTTATTAATTTTGTATGCAGTAACTTTATTAAATGCACAGAGGCAGACACTTGGATTCCATAACGATCAATAAGAAAAATAAGAAATCCCTCCTCTAAGTCATTTGGCTTACTATGAATGCTTCTCCATATGCTTCCATCTGTAAGTGGAAAGAGGCAACAGAAAATAACACTGGCTTATGGTCTGGAATATCTGCAGGTAATGTAGAAGCTCTTAAACAGATTATCCAAAGGATGATTTAGGAAACATTTTTACAGCATACCAGCTTGGATTCATCTCTGATTTGGTTAGTTTGTGCAGGGTGAGTTAGGATTACATACTTGGAAAACTCTCTCCAAAGTAATTTTAGTATGTACAGCAATTTAAGAAATATGGCAGTAATATAATATTTCTGGTATGTATTGCTGGCAACCATTTAACCTCTTTGAAAATTAGTGCCCTCATTTGCCGATACCTTGTATTGTCACTATTTGCTTTCAAGGCTTAGGTTCTCCAGTGCACTAAAGTTCTCTAAGTATATTGGAGAAGATCTCAGACAATGAGACAGCCTTGTTAATATTGTAATTTTTGTATCTGTTGAATTTTGAAAATACCAAAAAATGATATAATTGGGTATTTTAGTGATCCAGTTATATATCTAGGTCATAAAATAGTTACTTTATATACTTCATATAAAAATTAGAAGTACTCTAACGGTGTAACATATTAAATTGTCTTTATCATAATTTAAATGTATCATTTAACAACATCAGAACAAGTTTTACCTTATGGCACAGACATGCCTTTGGCAAGTGAGTTGAAGGGCACGGTTCTATTACGTGCTCTGTCTGAAAATCTGTCACTGACTTCAAGTTTCTACCATTATAAATTCATTCTTTAAGGATACACATAGGTAAATATACACATACAGATTTATTTAAAAGAACTGACTCACCCAGTTGCAGGGAGAGCAAGTCAGAGATTTGCAGGTTAGGCCCATAGGCTGAAACACACAGGCTGGAGTTGATGTTGCAAGTTTGAGACCAAATTTCTTTCTTTTGGGGAAATCTCAAGTTTTGCTCTTAAGGGTTATCAACTGATTGGATAAGTCTATTCACATTATCAAGAGTAATCTCCTTTACTTACAATCAGCTGATTGTAAATGTTAAGTATATCCATCAATGCCTTCATAACAACAATGAAATTGGTATAAAACTGAACAACTGGGTACAATAGCCTAGCCAAGATAACACATAAAATTAAACATCACACTTGTTGATAAAATTTAAATAGGGAATACAACAGAAAATATTTTGTTGACTTTTTGTCATTGGAAATTTCAAACATATAAACAAGTAGAATAGTTTTAATGTAGTCCATCACATCAACAGGCTAAAAAGGTAAAATTACATGATCATATCAACAGATGTAGCAAGCATTTGACAAAGTTCAACACTCACTTATAATGCAATGAGACAAGAAAACAGAATAAAACTGAAAAAGAAAATGAAAGCTTCCTTGGAAAGAAAAAATAAAACAATCTTTGTTTATAAAGTATATGTTCACGTATACAGGAAATCTCAAAGGATCAACGACAACAACAACGAAAGTCCCCCAGAACTAATAAATGATTGCAGCAAGTTTGCAGGATATAAAGTTAATATACAAAAGTCAGTCACTTTCTTATATATCAGCAACAAACAAGTAAAATTTGAAACCAAAAGCAGAATGCAATTTATATTAGCATTCCCCAAAAATGTAACATATAGGTATAAATCTAATGAAATATGTATGTGATCCAGATGAGGAAATCTACAAAACTCTCATGAAAGGAATCAAAGAATAATAAAATAAATGTATACAATTATGATTTGTCAACTAAATAAGTAAATAAATGAGATATTTCATGTTCATGGAGTGGAAGACAATATTTTTAAGAGGTCAGATCTTTCTAACTTCGTCAATAGAATCAATGCAGTCCCAAACAATATCTCAGAAAGTTGTTTTGTGGGTATTGAGAAACTGATTCTAAGGTTTATATGCAGAGGCAAAAGATCCAGAATAGGCCACACAGTGATGAACAAAAACAAAATTGGAGGATTGACACTGATTTCAAGATTTACTACAAAGCTACAGTAATTGAGACAGTGTGGTATTGAGGAATGAACAGGTAAGTAGATTGATGGAACAGAACAAAGATCCCAGAGAGAAATCCAAATAGATATATTCAACTGATTTTTTACTAAGGAGCAAAGGCAAGACAATGGAGCAAAGGTTGCCTTTTAAACAAATGATGGCAAAATAACTAGACATCTGCATGCAAAGAACCCAAAATAGACTCATACGTTATGTGCTTCACCAAAATTAACTTAAAATGGATTATAGACCTAAATGTAAAATGCAAAACTATAAAACTACTGGAAGATTACCAGAGCAGAAAAATTAGATGACCTTGGGTAGCATGATAACTTTTAGATACAACGTAAAAAGCACAATCTATGGTAGAAATAACTGATAGGCTGAACATTATTAAAATGAAAAACTTCTGGCTGGGCGCGGTGGCTCTCACCTGTTATCCCACCACTTTGGGAGGCTGAGGTGGGTGGATCACTTGAGGTCAGGAGTTTGAGACCAGCCTAGTCAAAATGGTGAAACCCTGTCTCTACTAAAAATACAAAAATTAGCCTGGCTTGGTGTCACGTGTCTGTAATCCCAGCTACTCAGCAGGCTGAGGCAGGAGAATCACTTGAACCCGGGAGGTAGAGGTTGCAGTGAGCTGAGATGGCACTGCTGCACCCCAGCCTGGGCGATGGAGCAAGACTGTGTTTCAAAAAAGAAAGAAAGAAAGAAAAATTTCTGCTCTGTTAAAAAAAAAAAAAAAATATATATATATATACACACACACATATATATAATTATATGTGTGTGTGTGTGTATATATAGCCAAGAGGATGAAGATACTAGCAACACACTGGGAGAAATATTTGCAAAAGACCCGTATGATAAAGGACTATTATTCAAAACATACAAATAACTCTTAAAAACTCAACAATAAGAGCACAAATAACCCAATTTAAAAAGCCAAAGACCTTAATAGACATCTCATAAAAGAAGATATATAAATGGCAAATAACCATATGGAAAAATGGTCCAGACTATATGACATCAGATGAATGCAAATTAAAATAACAATGAGATGTTACTACAAACCTAAGAGAATGGCCAAAATATAGAACTCTGACAACACCAAATACTGACAAGGATGTGGAGCAATAGCAACTCTCATTCATTGCTGGTGGAAATGCAAAGTGGTACTGCCACTTTGGAAGACAATTTGGCAGTTTTCTACCAAACTAAACACCCTATTACTATAAGATCTAGCAATCATTCTCCTTGGCAACTATTCGAAGGAGTTGAAAACTTATGTCTACACAAAACCTGCATACAGGTGTTTATAGCAGCTTTATTTATAATTGCGAAAACTTAGAATCAACTAAGCTGTCCTTCTGTAGGTTAATTGGTAAACAAATTGTGGTACATCCATGTAATAGAATATTATTCAGCATTAAACAGAAACAAGCTATAAAGTCACAAAAGGACATGAAGGAAGCTTAAATGCATATTACTACAGTGAAAGAAACCGATCTATAAAGGCTACATACTGTATGATGACAACTATACAACATTTTGGAAAAGACAAAACTATGGAGACTAAAAAAATCAGTGGTTGGCCAGGAGTTTAGCTGAGAGAAAGAGATGAACAGGTAGAGCTCAGAAGATTTTTAGGGCAGTGAAAATGCTCTGTGTGATACTATAATTATAGATACATATCTATAGACTGTAGACTGTTTCTTATACATTATAGACTGTACGTTTGTCCAAACCCATAGAATACATATCTCCGAGAGAGAACCCTAATGTAAACTATGAGGTATCAGTGTAGGTTCACCAATTGTAACAAATGTATCATGGGGAAAAAAGGTATATCATGTAAAAGGGTGGGGAATGTTGATAATGTCGGTGGGGGGTGGCAGGGAGTTTTGGGAATATTTGTACCTTCCTCCCAACTTCACTGTGAACTTAACACTGCTCTAAAAAATAAATTTTTAAAACAACAACAACAAACATGAATAATATAGTGGGATCCCATGTTCCCTTCACCTAGTTTTAACAGTTATCAACTCAGACAGTATTATTTCACCCATAATCTCAGTCCATGTTTCCCCTGCCCAATAATTTATTTTAAATTAAGTCCTAAACATCATGTTATTTCGTGCATAAATATTAAATGTTTATATTTAAAATTTGATGACTCTCCTGAATAACGTAACTAAAACCATAACTAAAACACCATTTGACCTGCAATAATAAAACTGTTAATAATTCTTCAGTTTCATAAAATGACCCCAAACTTTGTATATTTGATAGAGGAAATGAATGTGAGATTATATGGAGACTGGGACATTGCTCAGAAAAGAAATGCTGGGATTTCATGAATCAATAGAAGTACCTTAAAATTAAGGATTAGAATGATTAGTATGGATAAAATGAAGGCTAGAAACAAAAAAAGGGGTTGACTGTAAAGTATTTCTTATACTTTATACTTTTTATTTCTGTATAGCTGGCTTGGTTAAATACATGCTAAGATACTCAGGAAAACTACTAACACTTTCCACTTTTATTGTCAATTCTACAGAAAAAAAAAAGTACTTCTTATCTCCTCCAGAAGAGTTCATTACAAATATAGAGACATTGCTTGTTAAGAGCCCATTAGATTTGAAACTCTGCAGAGGAAACCTCTATGGAGAATTTGTTCCCCTCTGAAAATGTGCCTAAACCTAGACCTTGGTACATAACAGGCCAATAAATACTTGCTTTTAAAATCTAAAAATAAATAAACAAATAAATAACTAGAATATACTGTAATAAAATGTCACCACAGAGAGCTACTTACTCTATATTAGAGTAGAAAGGAAGCTTTGATGTTATTCCACAACAGTGATTTGAAAGCCAGGCCTGGGAGAGAGGAGTGTGAGGGAAGGTTATCAGAAACACCTGTGCAGCAGCGTTATTAACATACACATGTTCTATCCACACTTGAATTTATGGATTAGAATTTCCAGGATGGGGAGGGAAAGTTATATTTTGATAATGCAATAAATAAATAAATAAAACTACTCAAGTAATTCTAGTAAGCTCAATCTTAGGAAAGAAAAGTAAATGTTGGCCTCCTTCAGATGTTATGAAAACAGGAACTGTTCACGACATGTTTCGTCTCCCTTTTCTAGATTCCATTATGACATTAGTCTCTGGTTACAATTATCTGAAGCCTTGGCAGTAAGGAGTTTACCTTCATCTTCTTTTTCTGTTTAATGTCTTTCTGGCTAGTGCCTCAAAAGTATATATTTGTTACCTGGTGTGTAGGGGTACACTGAAGAAACCACTTGGTATTATTCTAGTTATTGAGACAGATGATTCTCTTGTTTGTTTTTCATTTGGATATGACAAATATTTAATGCTGCTACTAAATTATTGGAATAGACAAATTGTTAGATACATCACAGACTCTGTTAATCTAGTGAGTAGTAAGCAAAGGCACGTTTATATAATTATATCTTACTATAGCTCTATACATCAGAAAAACTGAAGCCTGTTATATTCCTTGAAAATAAGCATGATTTCACTATTTCTGTGATACAGTTCCACCTCCACTATTTATTATTGGAGTTATATAAGCACAGGCTAGGAAAAGGTCAAGTTTTAAAATATTTTAAAGAGAATTTCTCTCCTTTGGTAACAGATTTAAATATATGTTTTGTTTTGCCCACTGTGTAATTATATCCTCTATCCACAAGTGCATAGAAAGGCGATCCTTTTGTAAACCAAAAACACCACCACCACCAACAAAAAATATTTTTGTTGTCTAGCAGAGAAATAATTCCTGGATAGATTTCACATAAAGCTCATTCTATCCTAAATCACAGAGGCAGATTACATGGCTCTGACCACTATGCAGATCAGAAATGAGCAGGATAATTGGGACATAAAAATCAGATGATGCCGGTTATTACTGAAGCCCATAAAACAGAACTTCTTAGAAGTAGTTAGAATGGAAAAAGGAGATTAACATGTTATTTAAAGAGTAGTTATTGTGTGCTATGACTTATAGTTACTGCACAAATTCTACAATATTTTGAGAGGTGGGGTACCAGTGGCTGAAAGTGAGGAAGGAGAGACCAGTGAAAAGCTTCTCCTGCAGCACAGAAGGGAAGAACTGCATGAGTGGCCCAGGTTGACACAAACATCAGGTGCCACAGGAAAAGGAGGTCTTATCTTCCAGGCTCAAAGACATAGTAGCATTTAAAAAAAAGTAAACTTGCAAAATTGGTAAAGCAAAGAACCAATGTAAGAAACAAATTGCTTGTGATACCAGCACTTTGGGAGGCCAAGGCAGGCAGATCACCTGAGGCCAGGAGTTCAAAACCAGCCTGTCCAAAAAGGCAAAACCCCATCTCTACTAAAAATACAAAAAAAAACAAAAAACAAAAAAAAAAATTTAGCTGGGCGTGGTGGTGCATGCCTGTAAACCCAGCTATTTGGGAGGCGGAGGGAGGAGAATCGCTTGAACCCAGGAGGCAGAGGTTGCAGTGAGCTGAGACCGTGCCATTGCACTCCAACCTGGGCACCAGAGAGAGACTCCATCTCAAAAAATAAAACCAACAAAACAAAAGAGAAACAAATTAAGCAGAAATAAATAAATAACTTTTTTGTAATTTTGACCATATCCTAAATAATAATGAGGTTTGAGACATCCAAGCATCAAGAGAGATAGATTCTACAAGAGAAACAGTTACACTTGTCAGTTAGAAGAATTACATAGTACTGCGCACTTGGTATGTTCTAAGATATTATTAAGAAATGTAAGATATTTCATCCACATTACAAATAAGGCAATTGAAGAATATAAGTAAAAAATGAAGACCAAATCTAGAAATAAATCTTGAGTTCTACAGACCATGGCTAAAATATTTAACATAAATAATACATATTCATTAGTATTGACAGTGGTCTGAAAATTACTTATGAGAGGCTGGAATGAAATATCCTTTTGGGTAAGGGCCATAGCAGCTTCATTAACTACTCCAGGTGTTCTGGAATATATTAGGTGTCCAATAATGTCTGTCAGATCAAATAATTCTATAATCCTTTGTAAAAAGAATACTAGACTGAAAGTCAGAAAACCTGGGTTAGAGTCTTCACTCGTTGGCTTCTGATCATGTAAGTGACTGTAGAGAGGATGTGTTCAATAAATAAATATTCACTAAATATTTCTAAATGCCTAGAGAAATCTAAAAAGAGAAACAGAGCTTTCAGCTAGTGGTATCTCAGAATTTTTTTGTAGAGAAATGCAATGGTTAGATATTAAAAAATTCAAACTAGTAAACTGAATATCAGAATATCAGAAAAATTGAGAAGTAGTTTACTGATAAACAAAATATAATTTTCCCTGAAATTACTTGGGAAAGGGTTAACAAGGATAGAACTTAATTTATTTGTCATATTTTATAGTAGCCAAAATTTTATTTGAATTATCATGATTATAGAATTTAAGAAATGATGTTACTATTCTAAAAAACACTGCTTGGAAAATACTTCAAAATTTTGAATAGATCCCAATTAGTCCATTGGTAAATAAGCAATATATGTCTCCACATATGCTTATAAAAACAAACTGTGACTCTACAACACATACATATTGCAATTCTGGAATCTAACAAAGTTTGAGACTTGGTCATATTTCTCCTTAAATAAACTACTTTTTCCACTTGATGGTCCTTGAGGAAGTTGTATTTTTACCCTTACTATCTAGTTCTACTGAAAACATCCTTAGTTCCTATAGGCAGTGTGATGATTAATTTTGTGTTAACTTGGCTGGGTTATGGTGCCCAGATATTTGGTCCACTATTATTTTGTATGTGTCTATGAAGGTCTACTTATGGATGAGATTAACATTTAAATTGATGAACACGATTAGAGACAATTGCCCTCACTAATGTGGGTAGGCTTCATCCAATCAGTTGAAAGCCCAAGTAGAACAAATACTGACCTCCGGTGAGCAAGAGGGAATTCTGTCAGCACACTGCTTTCAGACTTGAATTGCAGCTCTTCCCTGAGTCTCCTGTTTTTCCACCTTCCTATCAAATTTTGGACACACACACACACACACACACACACACACACACACACACCATCTATTGGTCTTTGATATGGTTTGGCTGTATCCACTCAAATCTCATCTTGAATGAAGCTCCCACAGTTCCCATGTGTCATAACAGGAGTCTGGTGGGAGGTAATTGGGTCATGGGGGAAGGTATTTCCTGTGCTGTTCTTATCGTGAATAAGTGTCAAGAGATCTGATGGTTTTATAAAGAGGAGTTCCCCTGTACAAGCTCTCTCTTGCCTGCTACCATGAAAGATGTCCCTTGCTCTTCCACTATGATTGTGAGGCTTCCCCAGCCATGTGGAAGCATGAGGCCATTAAACCTCTTTCCTTTGTAAATTACCCAGTCTCGAGTATGTCTTTACTGCCAGCATGGGAGCAAACTAATGCAGTCTTGTTTCTCTGAATAACCTTAAATGGATATCTTAGACATGTTTTTGTCTCTTCTCTGATTCCTTGATCTAGTCCATTTCTGAATGAGCTCAACTAGGGTAATGTTAAGGGCTGGGAACATCTCTAAGAAATGAATTTGCTTCCTAGATTCCTCAGGACCAGGCTCATATCTAGTGAGCGAGCTTCCACATTTCTTCAGTCCACGATCCCTTCCAGATCCCTGCCAAATGAGAAGAGTGGAAGAGATAATGTGGATATGTGAATACATGATTTAAAGTCTGCATTAGCTTGATTATAATAGGGAGGGGAAAAAAACACAAAAGGTCAATAGAAACTAGAAGCTATTTCATACTGAAATGGCACTCATCCTCATTATAACATCATTTTCTGAAACACAATTTCTAACAAACACTTCTCTGGACCATCCTGTAAGGTCAAACTAGCTGGACCACACATGTATACCTCTTACTGAAATTTAGTTCATTTAAATATGGTTAAAGTTTCCCTAATTGACTTTTTTTTTCTTTCTTGACTCTGCCCTTATTACAATGCCATTGCTCATTCTCCCATTACCTGTAAGGCCAGGCTTCCATATCAGAGCATGAAGGTGTAATGAATATTTGACTCTGGTTAATTTCCTACAATATTCTTGGCTGCTCATATTTTTGTGGTTTAAATAATTAAGTTTTTTTAATAAATCTGCCCATATTCTTTACTTGTTTTCCTTCTCTTTACCTCTGTCTTGACTGAACTGTTCAGCTACTGACAAGTAGCTTAACATCTTATATTGCTACTAGATAACTCTGATGCTTTTTATTCTTTGTCTATAATATAATAGTTTGCTTTCTGATTAATGTTTCCCAGTCAATATTTTTTTAACCACAGTCTTCCTAAAAGCCTAGTTTTACTAGAAATTGTATTCATTAATTCATCATTTTCTATTTTCTGACTCTCTCTAGCTAACAAGAAATTACTTATAGGATATCTGAGTAGAGCAGCTGATTACTTCCACCCCATAAAGACTTAAGGATTAAAAGAAAACCATAGAATATGTATGATTTCATTAATACCTTCTTCATATAAGATTAACATTTTAAGGAACATTCACATTTGTCTTTAGCTGTTAGGTGAAGTATCTGCCTATTTTGTACCTGCAACAAGGCAAGTCCACTGGAAGTGACAAGACAGGCAGCCTGTAAAAGTGAGTTTTGAGCATGTCGTTTTATTCATAGAAATAATTTCCTTCCCTTCCTCCCTCCCTTTTTCACTCCCTCTCTTTCTCCCTCCCTTCTTCTCTTTCTCCCTCCCTCTCTCCCTTCCTTCATTCCTTCCTTTCTTCTCTCCACCCTCCCTTCTTCCCTCCCCCCTCTTCTTCCCTCCCTTCCTCCTTTCCTTCTTCCCTTCTTCATTCCTTCCTTTTTTGTTTACTTTCCTTCTATTCTTCCAGCTGTTGCTTTGTTCTGACTCTGTTCATTTACTCCCTGTTCTGTTTCATTCTGTTTCTGGACTTTACCTGGTTTCTGACATGTTGGATCACTCTCTCTCTCTCTCTCTCTCTCTCTCTCTCTCTCTGTCTCCTCTCTCTCTCTCTTTTTCTCAGATACTTATTTCTGGTAAAAAAAAA
>NW_016813672.1:1759648-1819081 GCF_001698545.2 Rhinopithecus bieti
AAAAAATTACTTCTTTGGTTTTAATCTTTATTTTCTTAGGTTTGACTTATAACTTTTGCAACAGCACTTCCTTTTCCAGATAACCACTGTAGATAACCCCAGGTGACTTCTTCTTGCATTCACACATTGGAGCAATTTCCCATCAATTCTACTGCAGTTTCTCTAGAGGAAATTCAAATAATGGGTCGTGTATTTTACTAAATGCATTTTAGAGGTGAGAAAATTGAAGCAGAAAAAAAATTATACAATTTCCTGGAGGCCAAATAACATACTGGAAACAGAGAGCTTTAAGCCTTAGTTTTTTCTGATTAACATCACTATTCCATATTTAGTTGCAACTTCTCCAGAAATAGAGATTCAGAAAATAGATTTTACTTCTACAGTGATTAGATTTAAAAGTAAAGTAAGAAATGTTTATTTCACTTTAAGTAGAAATTTATTCACGGAGCTAGATCCAGATGTGGTAAGCACATTACAGATGTGATAAAGCCCTTTCTAGAAATGGTATGTGAGAAACATAGAGGGGCTTTCACTCGTCCACTGTACATCATGCATTCATCAAGCCTTTTGTAGGCACCATCTGTGACAGACCCTGAGATAAGTGCTAGGGATACAACTGTGAGCATGTCAGCATCCATGATTTAAATGACTTTATAGACTATCACAGAGTAAAAGTAAAAAAAGAAAAGAAAATATTTCTGAATCCATTCTTGAGACAATATATGTGATGGCAGTGATTTATATATAAAAGGACAGATTATTTCTTTTCAATAAGTCTATAAATGACTTAAAAAGGATGATATGGTGTTAATCCTATAGTCGTCGTGGTGCCCCATGACAGGGGCATGAATAATTAAAATATATGTATTATTTTAATTAACAAATAAAATTTAAAAAAAATTTAAATTTTTTAATTTAAAAATTAAATTTTGCTCTCAAAGAGAGGAAATTGGTCATGGGGGAGGAAAACAATTCCTAGGCATTACAATAATCTGTGTTCTCCACAAAGAGTAACAGTACCTAAAAATATATTAACTATGTCTTTGGAATTAAAATTTCATTTGGAAGTGGGGTGATTAAGAAAATATGTTTTAAATCTCCTTAGGAGGGAAATATGAACAAATGTTGAGAAACACTGGTTAACCTCTTTTGATGTTTGATCTGTTACCAGTATCTTTATTGGATTATTGGAACTAAACAAAGTTATTGCAAGTAGCATGGAATATATTTATGATTCCCCTGATTAGAAAGAAATGCACTTTAATATCATAAAAATAGATCATCTAAATTATCCCAAGTATTTTCTTCAGGAGGAGGGACTTCTTTCGTAACATTTATTTTTTAGATCTGGTAATGATTTTATTTTGTTCTGTGTACAAAAATCAGCGAGTGTTAAAGCTATGAAACATTTCTTTCCCATTTTTCAGGTTCTGTGCACTCAACACATACACTGTATAGGAGTTATTCTCCCCATCAGATTTGCCAGCTTGAATGTCTGTCTTTATTCTCAATATGCTTTTCTATTCTCACGTTGTCAACTTGCACCCGATCTTTTAAAACCCTTATTAATAATGATTGTAGTCTATAAAATAAAAGATGCTCCACAATAGAAAAGATTGATGATATTAATATACAAAATATTCTTTACATATTGAACACAGTCAATAAATTAAGAATTACCTCAAAAATTATCAATCTCCCTTCACTTAGTGTGTCCAAGTTGAGCTAAGCAGATCCTGGACACTCTCTCTGTATTTCTTTTTCACAATAATATTACAAGGACTTAATAGAATGTCTGTAAAAATTATAAGATCTTAATGCAGGTGGCGAATGAATTCAGATGTTCTTTATTTCCAATCCAAACTTCTTAAGAGAGTAAATGGTGAATGCTTTTATCAAATTAGTCTTTCCCCTTATTCATGGTTTCACTTTCTGCAGTTTCAGTTACTTGTAGTCAATTGTGGTCCAAAAATATTAAATAGAAAATTCCATCAAGAAATAATTAATACATTTTAAATTGTGTTTGTTCTAAACAGGATTCACCATTCCACTTCATCCTGTCTTCATCACAAGAAGAACAGTGAGTAAAGTACAATAAGATATTTAGAGAAAGAGCAATATCTCATTTATGAAACTTCTATTACAGTATATTGCTATCACTGTTTTATTTTAGGTTATTGTTTTTAGTCTCTTACTGTGCCTAATTTATAAATTAAACTTTGTCATTTATACATATGTATATAAAAAAGCATAGTTTATGTAGAGATTTGTACTATCTGCAGTTTCAGGCATCCACTGGGAGTCTCAGAAAATATTTTCCTTGGATAAGGAAGAACAACAGTGACTTAAAGTCATTACCCTCTGTTTATTTAACTGGCTGTATCTGGGAGACTAAAAGATGAAAGCATTAAAAAAACTTTCTATTTATAAAAAATATAGCTTACAAAGGTTCTGATTATACCATATTGCCATCCGAGGCAGAAGCTTAATTTCGGTGCCCCTTTACTTGCCTAATTTTTCATTCAGGGTTTTGTGTACTATTTATTGAAGAAGATTCCCTAATTTGCATATAATTCATTTCCCTGGAAAACCTGGATTAGTTCCACCCAGATGGCAGTAGTGACCGACTCTCAGCTCACTAGTGTTTCATGGCTCAGTCTTAGGGAAATTTCAGCCTACTTGACACAATTGCCAAATCGATCTTTTCTCTTGCCTTTCTCTCAAAAATCCATCCCACACACTCCTGCCAGATAAAACTTCCTAATGTCTTTTTCTGCTTCTACCACTTTTTTTCTCAGACATGTTTAATTCTTTCACTGGCCCATAAAATTAAGTTCTTGCGGGGTGGCTCATGTCTGTAATCCCAGCACTTTGGGAGGCCAAGGTGGGTGGATCAAGAGGTCAGGAGATGGAGACCATCCTGGCTAACACGGTGAAACCCTGTCTCTACTAAAAATACAAAAAAATTAGCTGGGCGTGGTGGCTGGCGCCTGTAGTCCCAGCTACCCGGGAGGCTGAGGCAGGAAAAGGACGTGAACCCGGGAGGCAGAGCTTGAAGTGAGCCGAGATCGCACCACTGCACTCCAGCCAGGGCGACAGAGGGAGACTCCCTCTCAAAAAAAAAAAAAAAAAAAAAAAAAAGAAGTTCTTACTCTGACTTTCAATGCCACCTACCAAATGGCTGCAATCTTCCTTCATTTGTCTTCCTGCTAATCCACTTTATATAGCCTACTGTATTAATCAGGGTCCTCTACAGGGACACAACTAATAGGATAGATGTATATATGAAGGGAAATTTATTAAGGTGTATTAACTCACACCATCACAAGGTGAAGTACCACAATAGGTCGTCTGCAAGCTGAGAAGAAGGGAAGCCAGTCCGAGTTTCAGAATCTCAAAAGTAAGGAACCCGACAGTGCAGCCCTCAGTCCGGGGTTGAAGGCTCACGAGCCCCTGGCAAACCACTGTTTTAAGTCTAAGAGTCCAAAAGCTGAAGAACTTGGAGTCTCATGTTCAAGGGCAGGAAGCATCTAACACGGCGGAAAGGTGAAGACGGGAAGACTCAGCAGGTCAAATCCTTCCACGTTCTTCGGCCTGCTTTATTCTAGCCACGCTGGCAGCTGATTAGATGGAGTCCACCCAGATTGAGGGTGAGAGTCTGCCTCTCTCAGTTCACTGACTCAGATGTTAATCTCCTTTGGCAGCATCCTCACAGATGCACCCAGGAACAGCACTTTGCATCCTTCTATCCCATCAAGTTGACACTTAACCATCACACCTATTAACTGAGTTACTCTTTCTCCCCAGTGTGGTACTTACATCGATGAATTTTGTTTTGTTTTGTTTTGTTTTGTTTTGTTTTCTTGAAATACTTTCCAGGATGGCTCTAGATAGACCTGAAGGCATATTCTGGGCTGCCCAACAAGGACAGGGGCTGATAAAAGCACGTGGAGTTCCAGCTGCCTCACGATTCAGCACTGTTAGCCTGCTTCAAAGTAACTCTGTGGCAGCCGGCACCACGTTTGCCCATGATGGCTTCATTTTTCTCTTGGTTGGCATGCTCATCTCAGATTTTTTGATTCTGGTTATGGGACAAGAAGTTAAGCATGGGGTCTCTAATACAGTCTGCATTCATGTCATTAAACAGATGATCATAAAATTCAAATAATTTCAAGAGATTGACACAGATTTTTTTTACTCAAGAATTCAAGTTTGAGTGCAAAAGATGTTTATCTGATTTAACTATAAGGATTATTATTCTGTTTTGCAAAGAGATTACAACTGGGAAAAGATAATGAATTGTTAACTGAAGAAAAGTATTTCCTATGGATGTATACATTTGGTTAAATGTGAAACTTAAGGCATTGTAATATATGTTTCTTATATGGTGTTTGGAGTTCCCAAGGACTGAAATATATCAATTTTATTCAGACTTTCTTTGCCTTCATTTAGGTTACCCCGGGATCAAAAAACAAATACTAAAAATCAAGCGCTTCTAATAGTAGCAATGGCCTCCATGTTTCCAAATCTGTCTGTAAAATCCTTCCAACACCCTTGTGCTCATGTCAACACGTTTGACATGTAGGATTTCCTTAGTCCCCACCCATATGCCACCTTTTGCTCCTTTGGTCTACACTTCTGCTATCTCATTTTCCCTTTACATTTCGTATTTCTAAAATATTATCCATCAAATTAGCTTTTATGTTATTTGAAGACAGTACCAAACCAACATTTTGTTCAACATTGTGTACTCTGAAGATCTTCTAGGTACAGGTTAAATATGTAAACAGATATTTACCATCTTTTCCTTTAAAATGTGCTTCTGATGAGACCTTTCTCCAAAAGTGTCTGCTCATCTCTCATTTTGTTATATTGATTTTAGAGCAGTTAAATTAGTTCTTTATTTCCCAAGTCTCCACATTCTTCAGGGAATTAGATGTTGTATTTCTTATCCTTCATGTCATAGGCAGCTACCTCCTTTGATCACCTTCCATTTGTCAGTGTCCACAATGCCATAACTTCTTTGAGGTACTTTTCCAGACTGAGGTGCATGCACACACACATACACACACACACATATATGTATATACACACACATATATTGATGAGTGTTTGTACATATTGCAAAGAATTCTAAGTACTTTGTAATGGTTTCCTGTTTTGTGTATTACTAAAACTTGGTATTGCTATTTTCTATGTATCTTATTCTTCCTCTCTAGATTGTTCAATTGCTCCTTTTCTTGCCTGAATCTCAATGTTTGCTCCCACTTTAGTTGTCTACCAGTATTTCTAAGCTATTTTGTCTCCCTATTGTGACATCACAGTCAACAGTGGTGTCAGAAAGAGAGTTTCCAATCTGTTATCATCTGTGAATATCATTAGTGTGGTTTTACTCATACCCTCTTTTAGCTCACTAATGAAGATGCTGGGTAAATTGCACCATCATCAGTTGTCTAGAGACAACACAGAGTAAGTTGTCATTTTCCTTTATCTTTCATTTTTGATCCTTTAATTATATCATGGCTTATTTACAAGCTTATATCTAAATTTAAGAAGCTGTCATCCTTGGAGTGGATATAAATACATTAATACATAATTTTAAAATTCATTAACCAAATTGTCATATGTATGTAATAGGATTTTCTCTTCATGATCCAATGATCGTTTTTTTTAAAAATGATATTAGTCAAACTTGAGGGGTTGTTTGCCTGAATTCATTATGTTGTTTGCATAGCATGTGAATTTCATGGGCATAGCAATCACACAGGCAAAATGTCATGTTTGTGTTTCTGCCCATGGGATGAATGGCGGTGCTCACAAGATACTGTTCTTTACACTCTGTATCTTCACCATCCCATTCCTTTTTCTCTATCTGATCCTCTTTCCTTCGCATTTGCCAAATTCTTTTCTACTTGGTGCTCATATAACTTCTCCATTTCCCCTAGACAATTATTGGTACTTCTTTATTTCAACTTGCCCTGTATTCCAGCTATAACTCTATAATCACACTTGTCATGTAATAGTGTACCTCTTTTTATTTACATATCTATCATTGCTCTAGGCTATGAACATATGGAGGGCAGAAATCTTGTCACATTTGTCTTTATTCCTTAATGTTTAGCATAAAGTAGGCACTCAGTAAATGTTTGCCAACGAGTGAATTAACAGCTTGTTAGGGGACATCAATAAAAGCCTTAATTTGAATATATAAACTTTTTATAAGCAATTTACATTGAAATGGGCCTTCTCCAAATTTGTACTATTCAGTTAACACTTTACTTGAAAATGCCAAGTTACCTTCTCTTCTTTACATAGTTTCAGTGCAGTTAATATTGTTCATAAAAGAGCAAGTAATGCATAGTCAATTACTGTTATTATTTTGACCACAGAAGCTCTTAGGAAACTGTTATTTCTTTTATAAGGACAAATGTCAAGGAAATGAGACTTATCAGCCTTTTTTTTTTTTTTTTTTTTTTTTTTGGTGGAGTCTCGTTTTGTCACCAGGCTGGAGTAGAGTGGTGTGATCTCAGCTCACTGCAACTTCCACCTCCTGGGTTCAAGTGATTCTCCTGCCTCAGCCTCCTGAGTAGCTGAGACTACAGGTGCGTGCCACCATGCCCAGCTAATTTTTTTGTGTTTTTAGTAGAGACAGGGTTTCACCATGCTGGCCAGGATGGTCTCGATTTGTTGACCTCGTGATTCACCCACTTCAGCCTCCCAAAGTGCTGTGATTACAGGCATGAGCCACCGCTCAAGAACTTGATAAGGCCTGGCCTTATCAGCATATTTAAAAAACTTCTTGTACATTCTGTTTTCCTTAAAATGTTATACTAATCTCCTTTACAGTATAGATTTATAACATTTAAATCTATAGCTATTGTATTGATATTTAGTTGATGAATTTTGGGTATTTTTATGATCAGTTTCTAATACAAATTAAATTATAGAGTTTTCTAATATATATTAAATTATATTTAGTACATAATACTCGATAGTGTGTATTAATGGGGCTCAAAATGTATTTTAACACAAAGTTAAAAAGAATGATTTTTTTAGTTAATTGGAAATGACTAAGATTTTTCTAACCTTGTGTATTCTACATGCTTTGCTTATGTTAATTTACAGGTTGGCATTGTTTTATATACTAGGTGCATTCCTAAAGGAAATAAAGGAGGAAAAACATGATTGACATTACTCCTCTAAACTGGGCATCATGATGATTCCCTGAGGGCAGAGATTTTGATAAACTTGACTTGAATCTTCAATTTTAGGATCATGGAAAATCTCAATAGTTACTACTCATGTAACTTTACTGAGAATTAAAGGACTATGAGAAAATAATAGCAAGTTGAGGGTTGCTTGAAAAAAGACACACTCCATAAATTAGATCTTAAAATTACACCTCCACCCTGGCCCACTGCCAACTACCATTAAGACAACTGCAATTAAAAATCTAAGTTAAAACTGTATGGTCTCAACTTTGAAAACTCATCTTCAAGTCAATTCTACCAGCCTCCCCTTCTCATCAGATGACTCTGTTGGAGCCAAAACCCCTTCAACACTGTCACAACATAGGGCCTGTTCTTTCCTATGGTACTGAGATTCCCTTTTCTTTCTAGCTTGCTTTGTTTTCTCCTTGCTATTTGAAACAGCAATATTCTGACTTCTTTTGTGGTAAGGGTGCCTGAGATTTGTCTTAGTCAGATATGATAAGACACACAGACACAGAAACGACTGTCATGAAGGAAGAAGTTTTCATTCTCATAGATTCTTAGAAACAGGCACAGCACATCATGCAGGGTCACATGGAGAAGTACCAGAGTTGGTCAAGAGGTGAAGCAAATGAGAGGAAAGTGGGCTAGAGCCTTTATTGTGTTTTCTATGGGAAGGAAGGGGCAAGGTAGGGTAAGCAGGTTTAGGATTGGTTAGTTAGAATAATTTCCATGGGCACTGGGACATAGGAACTGTTCCTAGTGGTCTGATTTCTGGCCTGGGGGTGATTAAGGCAGGTGGAGAGTGGGCCATAGTGTAAGCATACTATGAGTCTGATAAAGAAAGTGGTTGGGGATATAGGCTCTGAATTGATTGGTTTGCATATGAAAAGTGCACTTGTAAGCAAGTCTTTTGCTATATCTAGCACTTAGCTAACCCTGGAAGGGGCAGTCTTTTCAGGGTCAGAAAGGCCCCAGGATATCAAAGTACTAAATACAGAAACTAGAAAATGTGCTTATTACATCTTTTCTTGTCCAGTGTGATGCTATCTGGTCGTATCTTCTATTAAGAGCATTTAAAAATTGATTTTTTTAAACCAACACATCTATTATTTCATGAAGTAATGCATGCCAATTTTGCTGTACATGATGATTAGTAGTCATTTGTGGGTTTATATTTTATTTTAGTAAATATCTGTAACCTCTGTAAATGCTGTATATCTCTTGCCTACCATCTCATTTCAAGGTTGCAATGAAGCAAGTTTATATACATATAATGTATGCACATGATATATACACAGAAAATATTTTTACTCAGTAGGCACAAAGAGAGTCATGTAATCTGCTTTGTAATTTTAAAGAAGTCTCAACTCTTTGTCGTTTTGAGCACTTTAATAATACCTTTTATGAAAAGTTGACCATAGGAAAATAAACAAAGTCCTAAAGATAAGTTGTAGTAACAATATAGAGGATTTCAGAACAAAAGAATCAATTGGGTTAATGGCCAGGCACAGAACTCTTTACGAATCAACTTTCAAGTGCCTCTCTGATATTGGAGTTTCTGTCTCCTGGTTCCCTGTTTACTCAAGAACAATTGAATTTTCTGTACAATATTTATCCTAACTATTCCTCATAGCTTGAATGCCAATATCTCATCAAGAAAAAACATTTCCAACATCAACTGCAATAGTTAATAAACCATGCATTTCTGATCTAAGAAAAACATAGCTACATCTCCAAGGAATGCCTCTGGAGTGTGGAGGCAGATAACAATCAGTGAAATAGGAATTCTCAATTATGTGCACTGACCACTCCTAGGTTGTAGATTGGAACTAACACGTTCACACACATATGATATTACACTCAATGCTTTGAAGGAATTACAGACTACAAAACAGCTTCCCCAGTGAACTTCTAGCATCAGCAGCTAATTCGTTTACTGTCTTGGTATGTTATCCCATGGGATTACAATTTGTGTGCTCAATATGTGTAAATCTTAAATAAAAGGAGGATGGGGATTTCAATGGGTCTGGAAGCAATAGGTGGAACAGTCTTTGTGGAGTAAAAATAAATGAAATTTATAAAATAAAAGTAACACTTGCCAAGTAAACAAGATGGGGAGACGTACAAATTGAAGTAGGAGTTAGGGTTCAGAGTAACAGATTAAAATGAAATCTGAGTTAAATAAAATTCATTTCTATTTGTAGTTTTCTTTGACAACAATTATTCAGTGAATTGAAAGCACAGTTTGCTTCCTCCCTGGATCTTCTGCTTACAAACTGTTTTGGGACATTTCTACAAATATCAATTTTCTTATCAAAAGAGATATAATAATCTATGTATCATGGTGTTACTGGCAGGATAAAAAGTGTCAAGTATGGGACCTAGGAATCTGTAATTTTAATATGTTTCCCAGGTCATTTTGGTGCATGCTAAAATTTGAGGGTCCTGAGAGCAAGGGAAAAAAATGCAGTTTTATTTGCAGACCAGGCTACATAGGAAATCTGAGGTATTGAACAGTTGCAAACGCTCCACCTTTTCCAGCCGCAAGGCTGTGTTTTTGGAAGGAATCATGCTGTTAGAGTATTGCTTTAAAACATTTAATAGAAAAAGTGTTACTGCTACCCAGGGATAAGATTCTCTGGGAACACATGTCTGTGTTCTGGTAGGCCTCCCACAGGGGAAACACTGACATTTTCTGATAAGTAAAGAAAGATTGGGAAAGACCTTATAACCTGTACCCTTCGGTCAGCCAACATTCTCCCTGCCAATTCCTGAATACATTATTTTCGCATTAATTCACACTGAAACTTCAGTTATCTTTTCACAAGAGAAAAGAAAACTTAAAAGACACAGCAGGTGTATTGTATTATTTTCTTTGCTTTATTATGTTTGATAAATAACTTGACATTTTGTTGGCATATTATTATTTTTATTTATATAAACCAGGACAGTTACTGAGTAAAAATGGTCTTAGTCGGGTTCAAAAAATGTGTTCACAAATATATAGATGTTTTACTATATATATATGTGTATATATATGTCCATAGAGGATAGATATAGATGCAGACTACATATACATCTCTCTATGTATGTATATACATAAACTCATCTATACAGCGAACATTGTATATAAACACACACATATATATTCTTTCACAACACTTAATTGTTTATTTTACTTTGCTTGTGATGAAGTGTCAAGAAGCTAAATATTCAGCAGGGCATGGTGTCTCACACCTGTAATCCCATCACTTTGGGAGGCCAAGCAGGCAGATCACGAGGTCAAGAGATTGAGACCATCCTGGCCAACATGGTGAAACTCCCTCTCTACTAAAAATACAAAAATTAGCTGCGCATGGTGGTGGACACCTGTAATCCCAGCTCCTTGGGAGGCTGAGGCAGGAGAATCGCTTGAACCTGGGAGGCTGAGGTTGCAGTGAGTCGAGATCGCACCACTACACTCAAACCTGGTGACAGAGAGTGAGATTTCGTAAAAAAAAAAAAAAAAAAACTACATATTCTACTACCTATGAACAGGTTAACTAGCTCAGGCCAGGAGTACCAATAAGAGAGGTAGACCAGAAGTCTTAGACTTACCTATTAGATCTCTCAAGTCTCAAAAATAATACTTCTAAATTCAGTACTTATAAAGTAGTACTAGTACCCACTCTACTGAACAGAGTTTTTTTAAAAAAAATAAATTTAGATAACTTGCATAAAATAACTGTAAAAGGAAAAAATACATTTTAAATGTTTGTTATTAACTATACCCATTTTTTACATTCTATAAGTATCTTTAGAAATTTTTCTTTTCAGTCTGATTACTCCTCAACCACCTCTGATAATGTAGGCTATGAGAAGGTTCAATAGATGTGTATGTCTCAATAGATGTGTATTCCACACATACTGGTATAGTTGAACTAAGCCAAAAGAAAGAGGAAACTGTGTCTTTAAAACCAAAGTTTGTTTTATAATCAAATGGCAGACAATATATTATCTGGTGTCTGACTAAAATATTCTTAATCCCTGTATCATAGTGAAGAAGTATGGCTGACTTTACCTCATCTAGTAATTTTATACTGAATTAGCAGATATTCTGCTCAACAGTGTAAAAGCCGCTACAGATATTGATTTAAGCTTCTAATGAATAGAACAAATGGAAGCTGTAAACTATTTTTCTTTGAAATTTCTCTAAGCTACCTAATAATTAAATGTACCCCAGATTTCTTTTTCTATAGGATTCTAAATACGTGTGTTTGAAGACTTCTTAATTATTTCCCCACATTTAAAAAATTTTTTATTCTTATGTTTGCACTGAATAGTTAGAAATCTAATCAAACAGTTGATGGCATTTACAGCAGTGTAACACTGACTGTGATACTTAGAAGCTTGGAGTCACAAGATCACACCTACACAAAGCAAACTTTTTTCTCTCATTATGTTTATTACCACCAGGTGATTAGTGATTCACTGAGTTAAGCTTTTCCTATGTAAACCTTAAAGAGAAAAGTGAAAAAGAATTATTTGAATGTAGTTTAAAAATTAAAGGTATATATTAAATATAAAGATAAATGAGTATGAATATTAACATTTAATTAATAGAGATGCATAATAGGGTTTCTGGTGCTGAAGAGACCATGATAAATAAGATAAATATTTCTTGCTGTCAGAGAGGCAAACTTCTAAAATGAAGGGTGACAAACAAAATTATTAAATAAATAAATTTAACAATATCGTGTCAGATTGTGAAAAAGATTACAAAGCAAACAGTCAAGGTGATATGATAGGTGTATTGGAAATCAGGGGTCATTGGGTGGCACTTGACATATTCAGCAGGGGAAGGTGTTTTTGAGGAAGTAAACTGGAGTTAAGAACAAAGGGTGAGAAGGGGCCAGCCATGTGAAGAGTTGGAGAAAAGCTTTCAATGTAGAGGGAACACTACGTGTGAAGAACTTGAGGTGGGGAAGAGTTTAGGTTTTTCAAGACCAGAAAGAAAATGAGTTTGCCTAGAGTCGATTGAGCCTGAGGAGAATCATACAAGATGCATTAGGAGAAGTAGGCATGGACTACATTGCAAAACATGTCATTAAAAACAGTATCAAACTCCTAAGTATACATTTAGTGTTTATTCCATCAAAAATCACAACTGACATTTTTTATTTGTAAAATTAGAGTATATTTATCATTTTGCATTAAGTAGAATTATTTATCTTGTTCTAGCAAATATTTGTTGTGCACTTACTATGTGCTAGACACTGTTTCATGTTCCAGGACTAGAATAATAAACTAAAGAAACAGCAGCCTGCCCTCCTGGAACTTGCCTTTAATTCTCTTTCCTTGTTTATAGTGTTTTGAGTGCCAAAAGATGACAGCAGTAGCTTCCAGGTTTCTCATTGCAGCTCTGTCCTGTTCCCGGTTCTAATTTTGCTGACAAAAGCCTCATGTGGATTTCAGTAATCCTAGAAATTAACAGCTTCTGTACCCTCATAGGAAAAAAAAAAAAAAAAAGCTTTCCTCTAGTGAAGTCAATTTTTGATTTTATAAGAACATAATTTCTTGCTTTCTAAGAGAAGACAGAAAATGATAGAATATGAAGCTATCAATTGAGCTAACATCTGAAAAAGGATTACTTATGATGATAGCTATCCCCCAAAGTGGACTTCCTTTCTCTTTGGAGAGGGGAAGGCATTCATTAATTCCTTGGTGTTACTTAATACGAATGTTTATATGATGCAGAATAAGAATGACTCAGACTTCTTAAATAATCCAGCATTTTCTACGTTCTAAATAAATTGAAAAAAAAAGGTCAGAAAATAGTTGTAAAATATAGACATGGTAGTTTATAACATTAGAGCCCTGTCTGTAGACACCTCTCACTGAACGAATTTTTTAAATGACATTTTTAACTCCACCATTGTATTTACATACTACTAGAAGTCTCAAATTGAGCTAATGTGAACAATAATATTTCAATTGTAAACCAGTCTGATGAACAGGTGTGTTGTGAAAATTCGAAAGGGCTACAGATTGAGAAGTTTTCTTTTTTATTGTTGTTTTGGTTTATTTTTGATTGACACATAATAATTTTACATATGTAAAAATTGCAATGATCAAAGTTATAAATAATATATAGTATATTACAAAATAGCTAGAAGAGTATTTTGAATGTTCTCACTGCAAAGAAATAATAAATATTTGTGATGATGAATATGCTAATTATACTAATTTGATTATACATTATATACATGTATGAAAACATTATTTTCAAGAGTTCACAGAACTAAAACTCTGGGAATGCAAGAAAAATGACTTGAGAAATGATAATTACAGGATGACAGTTGACAATTTAAATAGCTATAAATAAATAAGCACAAAAATGAAATTATAATGGGCTTCACGGGTAAAACAGTAAAGTGCTATGACCTTTATGCAGGAAATGTAAAACTTTACTGAGAGGTTTTCTTTAAAGTACATCACTTTAACTGCCCTAAAAGAGTTTAAGCAAGTTCTATTATTTTGTTTATAGTTCTAGGTGTAAAGTGAAATAACTTTGATTTAGAGAGTCTGTACTGGAAGAATTTCATATATATGAAATTTAACTTTGGAAAAGTCAAACGATGCACAAAATGGCTCCAAGTGTAACTCATAGGAGGAATTTCTTAAATAACTTTAAGTATGATTTATATGTATCATATATGTATGTTTCATAATAGTTTTCATTTTGTTTGTTTCTTCATTCCCTGTGGTTATAAAGGGAGATATGAGGTCACAGTGGGTCAAGAGTTTTATAGATGATTTGACAACAACTGTTCAATACTAGGAAAATAAAGAGAAGTTGAAATCATACATGTATTCATAATTAAAGTCATACTTCAGCAAGCTGGCTTTAAATATACATCATGTAATTCTTTTAAATCAGACCCTCTGAATCCATGACTGCCATGTCTTCATGAAGCTGTCCTTCCTCAATTCCCATCTGTTTTAAGGGTTCCACCTATGTTCTTCCTTAGCACCCTCAGTATTTACTCTATTTACAAATTTGTCTTGCTGAATTATGGCAAAATAAATAAGGCAAACAATTCTTGAGGTCTTATTATGTTCTAGTGCTGGGCTAAGTAAAATACTATACTCTACCATATTATTAAATCCCTAAGACAAACAAATATCTGGGTTAGATTTTATTATCTCCATTGTAGACCAAATGAAACCTTCTTTGAGAAATTAAGAATCTTGTGCAAAGTCACACAGCTAGGAAATTCTGGAAATGGGATTAAACATGGAATTAAATCCCATGTCGGATCCATTTTACTTTAAAACCTCCTACTTCTATTTATTTGTCTACTTTTCTATTATATTGCAAATTTTTATGAGGTCGAAGGACTTAGACTTTTATCACAGAAATTTCAGCCACTGTCCCTGAAACATGAAAAAAAAAAAAAGCGTAAAGACCAGCAATTAGAATTTTAAAAAATCTATTCCAGTGATTCTGCACTCTTAGAAATAAACGACACCTTCCTTGCAGTCTTATATTCAAGGAAGCTAATTTTCCTTATCTATTTGAATACTAAAGACACTAATATGCCACAGTGAACATAAGAATGCCACAGACTTTAGCGTTAGCGTCCGTTATTCACAGAGGATAAGCAGAATTAAAGTCTGGTTAACAAAAGGAATTATATTCCTGAATGCTTGTAATTTAAATCTATGTGGTTGAGTTGCCTTTACAAGAAGCAAGAAACAAGTAGGTAGCTCCACAAGCAGTTGGTAGAAGGCACTGAAGCCATGTCTATACAACTACATGCCCTTGGGTGTTTTAACCTAACTCTTCAGCTAACCTCTTGGATTACACTATTTTAAACAGATCAAAGAAGCCAAAGAAGCGAGAACCATACCTTTTGAAGAAATAATTGCTATCTAGGCTATACATGCTTGGACTGCATTCATTCAGGCTTTGTGGAACCTTTATTTGTGCACAATTTAGCAAGTTGCTCAACTTTCTGTGATTTATTGTTTTCACTTACTGAATGGGGATAGAGTAATAACTATGGTCATTTTAGAAGTTTATCTGCATTAAATAAATTTGCTACCAACACTATAAGGTAGCAACTAATTATTTTTCTCATTTTACAAATGAAAAAAAGAGGTACAGTGAAATAAAGTAGTATTGAATGTGACAGAGCTCATAAACAATGGAGCTTGGAACCAATGCCAGTTTACCAGACAAGGCATGCACAGATAGCCACCATAATTACGCTATTTCAAAGGTTTCTGTGGAATAAAAAAGTAGTTTCCAGAAAATATTGATGTCTTGCTTCCATCCCGTGTGCATTCTGTTTCATTGGTATGAAGTGCAACTCAGGCTTTGGGATTTTTCAAAGCTCCCCAGGTGATTTTAAGGTTCAAAGTTGGAAGCCAATGATATAAAGACTTTAGCAGAGAGCATGACACACAAAGTGAAGGTGATAAATACCATCTCTATTAATACTCCTATTATTATTAATGATATCATTAGAAACTGGTATGAAAGCAAAACAGGTGAATTATTTTTTAAATTACAAAATGTAAGGCAAGGACAAAACAAAATAAAACAACAAATTAAGTGGCATCTGTGCATGCCTTGTCCAACATGTTTTCCTGTTAAAAAGCTAAATTTTAAAATTGCTTTTTGTAAAAGATAAACTAAAAGAAAAGTGGATGCTCACAAAACAAACCAATGAAACAGTAATAGACCTGAAACTTGGCTTTTAGTTGTATTCTGTTTTCTGGTTTGAGTCAGAGAAAATCCACTTTGGAACTTCCCATTTAGCTGGCTGTTTTCTGGTTTTAGTTGTATTCTGTTTTCTGGTTTGAGTCAGAGAAAATCCACTTTGGAGCTTTCCATTTAGCTGGCTATACAGGGACAAAGCCTAAAATATTTATCAGGAATACAATCATTTCTCTCATGGTTCATATTTTTCATAAGCCTTGGAAGTTTTCTATAGTGATTACTGACTCACTTATAGCTTTGCACAGAAGAAAATTTGCATTTAAGGAGCTCAGGCAATATTCAGCAGTTTCCTATCCTTATAACTGTCTGTAATATTTCTAAACTGTTCCACTGTGTCCAGAATTGGTTCCTTCTGGTGGGTTCTCCGTCTCACTGACTTCAAGAATGAAGCCGCAGACCCTCACGATGAGTGTCACAGTTCTTAAAGATGGTGTGCCTGGAGTTTGTTCCTTCAGATGTTCATGGTCTCACTGACTTCAGGAGTGAAGCTGCAGACCTTCACGGTGAGTGTGACAGCTCATAAAGATAGTGCAGTCCCAAAGAGTGAGCAGCAGCAAGATTTATCACAAAAGGCGAAAGAACAAAGCTTCCACAGCATAGAAGTGGACAGGAAGGGGTTACCACTGTTGGCTCAGGTGGCCTGCTTTTATTCCGTTATTTGGCCCCACCCACATCCTGCTGATTGGTCCATTTTACAGAGAGCTGATTGGTCCATTTTTACAGTGCTGATTGGTGTGTTTACAAACGTTTAGCTAGACAGAAAAGTTCTCCGAGTCCTTACCCGATTAGCTAGACACGGAGTGTTGATTGGTGTGTTTACAAACCTTTAGCTAGACACACAGTGTGGACTGGTGCATTTACAATCCTTTAGCTAGACAGAGAAGTTCTCCAAGTCCCCCACGCGACCCAGGAAGTCCAGCTGGCTTCACCTCTCACCTGTAGAAAAGTATATAGATTTTATTTGATCTCTCAATGTTTATTTCAGCCTTATGATTTTGTTGATAAGATTATAGATTAGTAAAACCTAATGCTTACAATGAATATGCAACTGAGGTACTAGGCACAATTTCAAGTTACAGTGAATTTCTCTCTGTCTCTTAAGTTTTTCATCCTTCAGCTGTGGCTTGCTTTAGGCAAAGGACATGTGGTTACTAATTTTAGTTTGTCATTACTTGAGTTTCCTAAGGTCAGCTAGCTGTGGTGACTGGAAGGAAATGCATGGGTGTGTGAGTGTATTAGTCAGAACAAGGGAATTATTTTTACATCAATCAGCAGACTTTGTTTACTTGTCCTAGGGATGACATAAAAATATTTTCATACAATCTATTAATTTTAACTTACTTTCACATTTAATGTTTGAAAACTCTGTACATAAAGTAAAAATAATATTGACAATTTTGACTCCGAAGAAAGAGTGAAAACATTAATATATTTTGCCCTTTTCCCTCTCTCTATGAGTCTCTATGACAGCTGAAAGGTATATCTAGCCTAATGCTGAAGCTACTGAATTTATTTTCAGGATATCTTAATACTGTCAGAATATATACAACTACAAAAATACAACTAACTCTATTATCATAAGTACCATGATTGACATTTCTGTCCACAAAAATGTCCATAATGTATTAGACAGAGCAAATGTATAAATTTCCCATACAATTTTGTCATGAGCAATATATGACCTAAAAACTAGGTTTCTTCAATTTGTTACAGTAAATGGATTCTAGCAAATCAGAATTTTCAGAGCATGAATATAATCAATGTATGCTTAGCTATTCTGGTTTAGAAAAGTCAACTCAATTATTTCCAGTCATTTAGACATCTCTTAACAAGAGAGCATTTGGTTATTTAAACAGTATCACAATAAATTGTGAATATTATATTACCTGGAAATTATGTTTTTAATATCTGGTTCTATACACACATATATAGAGTCAGATATACAACACAAGAGAATTAAATTTTCCATATGCAGAAGAAGCACATCAGTAGAAAAGCCAATGGTATTTTACTCTTTTACATGTTATGTACACGTTAAGAAAAATAACTTTCTCCTTTGGATTCATTGCTAAGACTTTGAACAGTGCTGCCAATTACTTTCAAATGTGAGAGAGGATATATATCTAGTTGGAATTCACCTGTAATTTAGCCTATAAAATGCAGACTTACAAATAAACATTAAATGTTGGTGTTTCCACCAGGCTGTAGTTTTTTAAACCATTAATTGACTTCCTAGTCACCAATGGATTTTTGTGATTTACAAAATTAAAAATAGACCAGGTGTGGTGGCTCATGACTGAAATCCCAGCACTTTGGGAGGCCAAAGCAAATGGATTGCTTGAGGCCAGGACTTGGAGACCAGCCTGGACAACATAGTGAGATCCCATCTCTACAAAAAATCCAAAAATTAGCCCGGTGCTGTGGCTCATGCCTGTAGTCCCAGCTACTTCGGGAGATTGAGGTGGGAGGATTACTTGAGCCCTGGAGTTTGAGATTACAGTGAGCCATGATCTTGCCACTGCACTCCAGTCTGGGAGACAGAGTGAGACTCTGTCTCGATAATAAATGAATGAATGAATGAATGAATGAACAAAAGAATAAAAATGTACAATGAATAAAGCAGTGGTATATTTTTCCTTATATGTCTTGTGCTTAACTACAGAGTCTGCTCTTTAATTTGCCAAGTTTGATCTATATTTATATTAAAATGAATTTTCTTTCTACCAAAGAAATCTAGCAGAACAATCTTTAAGAGACTCTACAAATTATGAAATAAGTTTTAGTCATTATTCTAAGAGTGATTTGCTATTTGACCTAGCAAGAACATTAGTAATTCTGGTAGAATCCTGTTCTGTCAATCTTCAAGAAGACATAGATGGCCCATTTGTCTTCATTCTTTTCCCTGGCTCAAAGTACCTGGGGTCCATTCCTGAGAGCTGTCAGCCTATCTCACATTCCTTTATATATACTATGCACTTAATCCCAGGCCATGTACTGATGATAACTGCTATGCTTGATGACCTCTACAGTGGGCAATTACCTAGTTGGAACCTCTTTCAATTCCCAAAAGCTCTCCTTGTTTTCTTAGTCATTCTAGTATTATCTCATGTCAGTGAATTAACTCCTTCAGGAACATGCATATAGGAACTGCCAACCAAAGAGAGGAATTTCACTAGGTACACAAAGAAAGGAGATACTAAAAGTGAAACAATCATATTGGATCAAGCACCTGAAACTTTTATTTTAAAGGTCACATAAGTGTTGAGGTAATTGGGGTAGTCTTGGAATGGCCAGGAAAGAAAATTAAGGCTACACAGAGAACCTTTCCAGAGTAGGAAGTACTTTGTAGGAGAGTTAGTTTTGTTCAAGTGTGGCATAAATTGGAAGCCACCTTGACCCCCAACTATTTAGCAAAATGGCTGTGCTTTTGGGATATTGGCTGAGCATGAGTGTGTCAAGCAAAAATGACACAAACTAACAAACTGAGAGACCAAGTATGAGAAAACATGGTGTACTGTACTGACATCTAGGTAGACCAAATCATTTTATCAATGTACAAGCATCTATAGAAAGTGTAGTGTCTGTTTTTAACAGATACATCAAGTAGCAGTGACTAAAACAATTGTCTCATTGTGGCCTCCAATCCACTCTTAACCCAATACAGCTGTGTCCCCCGCTCCGTTCTCTTCCATCCCTATCTACACAGTGTGGAATCCTGGTCCACCATCACAACCATTTGCTTATCAATACCTCCAAATCCCTTTTTTTTTTCTACATCCATTGGAGTCACAGAGAATGGCTGTAGGTATATAATCTCACAGACGTGCTTGTGGTATCCACTTGAGTCTTTTTTAAAACGTTTTTGTTATTTTAATTGATGTATCATAATTATATATATTTGTTGGGTACAATGTGATGTTTTGTCTTGATATCTATACATGCAGTATAGAATAAACAAATCGAGCTAATTAACATATCTCTTACCTTTCTTGTCAATTTTTTGTGGCAAGACATTTGTATTTTAATCTCTTGGTTACTTTGAAATACACAATACATTACTATTGTGAATTCAATACTTCTTAACAATTCTACTATGTTTAGTGTGTTTACTTTCTCCCCTTTTGAAAACAACTGTTTTATACCTACTTTTCTTTCGTCAAACCACTAGCATGGTCTCCTAATTCATTCTGGCCTGAAAACCTAACCTCACACTTCATTGATAAAATGGAAGTTAATGGAAACAAACAAACAACAACAACAACAAAAATGCTACCTCATCTTCTCCTCACCACAGCCTGCACTTCTATTAAGATGAGTGAAATGTTCCCGCCCTATCATAGTGTAGTCCCTATTCTTCGGTTCTTGGCTTCATTTTTTTCTATCTCCTGCACTTACCCTTAACATGCATTCTTTCCTTCTGCATTTCAACAAATACTGATCCACTAGATATTTTGTGGTCACGTATGGACACATTCAGGAATTATTTGTCTTTAAAGTATTCCTCACATAACCTCATTTCACCTTTCAGCTCCTACTCAATGTCTCGTCTCCCTTAGAGAAAACTCTAGACTTTATATTCATTATCTTCATTTTTGTCCACATTGCCAAGTCTCACCACTCCACTAAAACATCCTTTTCAAGGTTTCCATGGTCATGGTGTTGCTTTATTAGCCATTGGCCACATCGATGTTCTTATCTTTACTGAAACTCAGAATTTGAAACAACTGAATACTCACTCTTTCTTGAAATATTCTGTCTTAGCTATTGGAATTCCCTGCCGTTGTAACGTTTTCTTTTTCCTTTCTTCCTTTACCACCTCAAACTGTTTATTTGCTCTATGTAGTAAAGAATTAACCTTATACAGAGAAATATCTGGCCTTTGCCCTACATTACCTTAAGGTGGTCTGTAGGCCCTTGGAATATCCTGCCTTGATAAAAATGTCCTTATTTACCAGGGGGCCTTGGCCACTGGATAGTTTAAAAGTGTGATTTATAATGGAGGCTTTGAGCCCTAGAGGTATCTTCTCTGTCTCTAGAAAGGCTGGAAAGTGAAGGTCACCCATATTTGTAGTCAACCATGGAACCCCTCAGTAAAATTTTGGATACTGAGGCTCAGGTGAGCTTCTGTGGTTGGTGAAACTTCATACATATTGTCACATATTGATGTGAGGCAACTTTCAGTAAGTTCTATGAGTAGTTCTAGAGAATTATCAAGTATAATGGTGGTTTGGGGAATCTCCTAAACATTCAGGTGATATTAGAAGTAAGGGAGGTCTTTTGGGCTGTGCTGCTTCAAATTCTGCAGGCTTCTTCTCCTCTTTTTTGAATACTGGTGTGTTCTAGGGTTTGGTCCTAGACCCCTTTTCTCTAACTACAAACTCTCCCTATATGATTTCATGGAGTCCCGGATTTTCAAATGCCATCCCAAATCAATATTGCTAGATCCAAATTTTCCCAAGGAGTTCGGGATTTATAATCATTCTCATTTGTAACATGTGTAATTTTATGATTATTAGCTGCTCAATTTCACATGCCCCATAGAAAGGTCTTCACTACCCCTTCTCATCTTGTTTCTCTTTAGTCAGCATTACCTTAGTTAGTAGCAACAACTTGCTCCAACTGGAACCTAAGACATGTTCTTGATTCATTCTTTCAATTACCTCATGATGTAATGAGGTGAATTCAATATCGGGTTGTATTTTAATTAGCACTGATAATTCAGTGAGTATGCAAAGGTATGATCATTCTGTTGGTAAAGGTATGATCATCCTAAATGTTAAAATATTTTACTACCTCTAGACTAGTTTAAAAACCTCATTGCTTGAAGCAAGACTTTATTTATCCTTCACTTTCTGTCCCAGCCTCTCTGGTTGTATACTTAATTATTTTTCCAACTTCCTAGAATCCAACGACTAAAGGGTTAATGCCTGTCTGGGGAATTTTAGGACTTTGTTCTGGCCCTTCAGCCAGCTTCAGTTATGGTTGGTGGATGCTTGTGCTAGTTACATCAAAAACTTCTCCTCTTGAGCAATTCCCCTGATATCTCTTGGGGCTACTGGGTCGATTGTCTCACACTGGCATGTGCCAGTTCTCCACATCTCCCACCAGTTCGCTGTCGGTTTCCTGGGAAGGCCTTCTTTCCCAATATCTTCTTGATCTTGAACTCCAGGATGGGAGAAAGAGTGCCTAGTAGCCATGACGGTACTTCAACGTGCAAATGCCAAGTAATCATCCGGCACCCTTCAAATACAATATGCTTCTGGCCATTGTTCTCTTGGAATCACTGTTGCTTATGTGACTTCTTATGTGAATTAAAACCTTCACAGTACCTTTTTCCTATAAGTTTGTGGGAGAAACCTGGAGTCTATGTAGGTTGATCTAATTAGGACCACCAAGAGCAGTAGCAGGGCACTGGCCATTCTGCAATTGCTGTGGGTGCTCCCTAGAAAGTTGGGGGGCATGGACAAACACATGGAGTTGACAAATCAGTTTAAAGCTAGAGGAGCCCATAGTACAGATGTCTCTTTTAACCATTCTCATTGATGTTTTTTGCTGAGATATACTTCAAGTGTGAAAACATTCACCCTCTTAAAGTACATGACTTAAAGGTTATTAGTATATTCACGGTTACACATCCCTTACAACTATCAGATTCCAGGATATTTTCATCATCTCAAGAAAAAACAAAACAAAAACAACAACAAAACACATAACTACTGGCAGTCATTTCCCATTTTCCCCTCCCTGCAGGTTCTGGAAATTATTAATTTACTTTTTGTCTTGATGAATTTGCCTATGCTGGACATTTCATATAATTGGAATCACACAATATGTGCCTTTTTGTGTCTGGCTTCTTTCAGTCAGCATACAGTTTTCGAGATACATCCATGTTTTACCATGTGTCACTACGTCACTCATTTTTATGAATAGGACATAGTCCATTGTAGAAATATATCCATTTTGTTGGTCCCTTCATCAATTGATGGACTTTGGTTTGTTTCCACTTTTCGGCTAACATGAATGAAGTTGCAATGACATTTGTGTACATATTTTGTGGAAATATATGTTTTGTATATCTGACTATGGAATTGTTCAATCACATGGTGACTCTACGTTTAACTTTTTGTGAATTTGTCAAAATGTTTTAACAGTTGGCTGTACCATGTTACATTCCAATGAGCAAAGTATAAGAATTTTAATTTCTCCACATTTTCACCAACACTTGCTATTTTCCATTTTTATTATAGTCATTATGAATTATAGGAAGCAGTATTTTATTGTGGTTTTGATTTGTAGTTTTCTAATAATGAATAGTGTTGAGCATCTTTCTATGTACTATTGGCCACTTGTTTATCTACATTGAAATAATATCTTAATCCTAAGCCTATTTTAATTATTCATCTTTTACTGTTGAATTGTAAGGATTCTTTTTATATTCTGGATGCTAGATACGTATCAAATATATGATTTGCAAATATTTTCTTTCATTGAATATGTTTTTACCTTTTAACAGTGTTATCGAAAAGAAAATGGGTTTCTTGATTTTGAGAAAGTCCAATTAATCTATTTTTTCTTTTGTTGGTAAATTTAAAGTCAGGAATATTTATTTCTGTATTTTCTTCAAAAGTTTTACACTTTCAGTTTTACAGTTAAGTCTTTTATCCATTTTGATTTAATTTTTTTGTATTATGTGAGATAGGAGTCTAAATTCACCCTTTTGCATGTTGATAACTAGTTGTCCCAGCATCTTTTGTTGAAAAAACCATTATTTCATCTTGAACTCTCTTTGTATACTTGTTGAAAAATAATTAACCATAGGTGTATGGCTTAATTTCTGGCCTTGATTCTTTTAATCAATCTATATGTCTATCCTTATGTCAATGTCACAGAAGCTTGGTTATTGTAGGTTTGTAGTAAGTTTTAAAATTAGGCAGAATGAGTCCTCTAATTTTGTTTTTCTTTTAAAAATAGTTCAGACTATTCTGTGTCATTTCAATTATCGTGTTGCTTGTCAATGTCTGCCAAAAGAAGGAGGGGAAGTTTTGATAGAGACCATCTTGAAATTGTAGGTTAATTTTTAGGTTACTGCCATTTTAAAAATATTTGGGCCTCAAATGCTTGAATGCATAACATATGCATTTATTTATATTTTCTTTCAATTTCTTTCTGCAATATTTATAGTTTTCAGTGTACAGGTTTTCATTGCTTTTGGTAGATTTGTTCCTAAGTATTTTATTCTTTCTGCTACTGTTGTAAATTTTTATCTTCATATAGTTCTTTGGTAGAATACAGAAAACAACTGTTTTTGTACATTGATAATGTTTCTTGTATCCATCCTAAACTAATTTATTAGCAACAATAAGAGATAGTTTACTATAGTATTTATTGTTCCCATCTTAATGTCCAAATGATTAACTCTCACTTATATGTGAGAACATGTGATATTCAATTTCCTGTTCTTACATTAATTTGCTTAGGAAGATAACCTCCAACTGCATTCATATCACTGCAAAGGACATAATTTCATTATTTTTTTTATGGCTGCATAGAGTTCCTTGGTGTATATATGCCACATTCTTTATCCGTTGTACTGTTTATGGGCCCCTAGGTTGATTCCATGTCTTTGCTATTGTGAATAGTGCTGTGATAAACATACAACTGCATAGGTCTTTTCGGTAGAATGATTTATTTTCCTTTGTGTATATACTCAGTAGAGGGATTGCTAGGCTGAATGATAGCTCTGTTTTAAGTTGTTTGAGAAATCCCTCAACTGCTTTCCGCAGGGGCTGAACTAATTTACATTCCACTAACAGTGTATAAATATTCCCTTTTCTCTGCAGCCTTGTCAGCATCTTCTTTATTTTTTTCCTGACTGTTTATTAGTAGCCATGGGAGTGATGTAAGTTGGTATCTCACTGTGGTTTTATTTGCATTTTCTAATGATTATTGGTATTGAGCATTTCTTTTTCAAATGCTTGTTGGCTGCTTGTCAATCTTCTTTTGAGAAAATGTCTGTTTATGTCTGTATATCTTTTTAATGGGATTGTTTTTTGTTGAATTGTTTAACTTCCTTATACATTTTGGATATTAGACCTTTGTTGGATGTATAGTTTGCAAATATTTCCCCCTTTCTGTGAGTTTTCTGTTTACTGTGTGAATAGTTTCTTTTGCTGTGTATAAGCTCTTTACTTAGTTAATTAGGTTCTACTTGTCAATTTTTGTTTTTGTTGCAATTGCTTTTGGGGATTTAGTCATAAATTATTTACCATGGTCAATGTCTAAAATGGTATTTCCTATCTTTTCTTCTAGCACTTTTATAGTTTAAGGTCTTACATTTAAATCTTTATTTCATTTTGAGTTAATTTTTGTATATAGTAAACGACAGTGATCCAGTTTCATTCTTCTAAGTATGGCTAGCCAGTTATCCCAACACCATTCATTTAATATGGAATCTTTTCCTTATTTATTATTTTTGTTGACCTTGTTGAAGATAAAATGGCTGTAGGTGTGTGGCTTTCTTTCTGTGTTCTGTATTGCATTGCACTGGTCCATGTATTTGTTTTTTGAACCAGTACCATGGTGTTTTGGTTATTGTAGCCTTATAGCATAGTTTGAAGTCAAGTAATGTGCTGACTCTGGATTTATTGTTTTTCTTAGAATTGTTTTGCCTATTCAAGATCTATTTGGTTACATATAAATTTTAGAAGAGTTTTTTTTTCTAGTCTCTGCAAAATGATATTGGTATTTATAGGAATAGCATTGAATCTGTAGATTGCTTTGGAGAGTATGGCTATTTTAACTATATTAATTATTCCAATCCATGAGCATGGGATGTTTTTTCATTCATTTGTGTCATTTCTGTTTTATTTCCCTAGTGTTTTGTAGTTTTCCTTGCAGAGATCATTCACCTCCTTAGTTAGATGTATTTCTAGGTACTTCATTATATTTTGTGGCTATTGTAAATGGGATTGTGATATTATTTGGCTTTCAACTTGAATGATATTGATATATAGAAATGCTACTGATTTCTGTATGTTGATTTTTTATGCTGCAAACTTTACTGAAGTCATTTATCAGTTCTAGGAATCTTTTGGCAGTCTTTAGGGTTTTTAGGTATAGAATAATATCATCAGTGAAGAGAGGTAATTTGACTTCTTCCTTTCCTAGTTAGATGCATTTATTTCTTTCTCTCACCTGATTGTTTTGGCTAGGACATCCAGTACTATGTTAAATAGGACAGGTAAGTGTGGACTTCCTTGTCTTGCTCCAGTTCTCAAGATAAATGGTTTTAGCTTTTGTGTATTCAGTATGATGTTGGGTATGGGTTTGTCCTAGATGATTCTTATTATTTTGAGGTATGATCTTTCAAGGCCTAGTTTGTTGAGGTCAAAATATTTTCTAATGTTCCCTTTTATTTCTTATTTGACTCACAGTCTTTTAAGGATTGTGTTTTTAATTTCCACATATCTTGGAATCACCCAACTCTCTTTTGGTTATTGATTTGTGATTTATTTTCATTATAGTTGGAGAATAGACTTTCTATAATTTCAACATTTTAAATTGATTGAGATTTGATTTACAGCATAAACTAACATGTGATACAACTTGGAGAAAGTCCACTTCCACTTACAAAGAATGGGTGGTCTGCTATTGGTAGAATCCTTCAATATTTAGAACAAAACCTCTATACTAAATTCCCAAACACTATTTATGTCTACAATGCTCTGTATGCTCAGGATACTGCCTATGTCTCCATCTTATACAGAATTCTTCCCCTTCTTCACTAGTATCTTATTGATATTAGCACCTTATTTCTGTTCCTAAAATACCCCAAATTCCCAATTCAAGGTCTTATACTTGCTATTCCGTCTACCTCGCATATTAAAAAACACAAATCAATGATGTTCCCATGCTATATATTTTGATAATAGCATCGTTTTATTTAAGAAATTATGTTTTTATAATTCTCATTTTACATATAAGAAAACTGAGCTCTAAAGACATTCATATATTTGTTCAATATTCATTCATATATATTGTTCAAAACATACTAAAAGTCTCTGAGAAAAACTGAAGAGTTAATACATATTATTTCAAAATATGCCTAATGTTTCTTGTGTATGACATCACAGAGTCAGGATTCAAACCATGTGTGTTTGACTCCAGAGTCCAAACTTTTATCAGTGTCCAATTTTGCTACATTAGTATAAATGCCAAATAAAATGATAGATGGAATACCTATTTGTACAATTTAAAGTGCTTTAGATAGCCTAAATAAGTGATGGATGGATAGGTAGTAAGGAATATTCTTATTTAACTTCTAATCTTCTGGCTTAAACGTTCTTCTCCTTGAAATTTTTGCAGATATATATATACATGTACATATATATATATATATATATATACATGTACATATATATATATATATATGTACTTCTTTCTTACTACATCCTTTGCACACATTTTTCTCATTGTTTCAAATGTCGTTGTAAAAGTGGATTTCAAATGTCGTTGTAAAAGTGGAACAAATCTTTACTCATTCTTCAAGTCTCAGCTCAAATTCCTTCTCTGTGAAACAGATAGAATCCCATGGATAGATTTAGAACATTTTTCTCTGATATTACATTCTGTACCCATATCAATAAAAGTATTATAATATAATTGATTGATTAAGAGCACAGAGTCTGGGAATCGAGTTGAAATGCAAATTCAGCCACTTATTAGCTATGTGACTTTGGGCAAGTATCTTAAATATTTTGTGCCTCAGCATGATCAGTTGCAAAATGTGAGAAATGATAGCATGGATCTCCTTAAACTGTAAGTAATATGATGCATTTAAAGTTACTTAGAACAGTTCCTGGCAATTGGAAAACATGAAATATTACCTCTCTTTATATATGTTTATTATACACACAGATTATATTAATATATTTATAATTTTTTATTATTGCAGCTATATACATGTAAGCATTCCTACTAGTTTACTTATATTACTTACTTTTGAAGGCAAAATGGCATTCTTTTTTTTTAAACCATAGTTCTTCTCTCATTATATGCACACAATAAAAATTGAATATTAAATAAAAAATTGTTTCTGTCACCAATTATACAAAATTAGACAAATGACGGTTTTATATTTATGAAAAGTATTGTTTTAGAAAAAGTGGTTTCTCTTCTCTTTGCACCTTAAATGTCTCGTATAACCTTTAAGAAAGCTCTTAGTCATCTGACCCGAAATGCACATTCACTAATAATATATATATATATATATATATAGCTATATATATATATGTACATTTTTCAGGGAGATATGTCCGAAGAGTTTGTTTGTGTGGTGTGTGCATGTGTGTGTGTGTGTGTGTATGCATTTCACCTACAATTTATAGTTTCACAAATACCTTAAGACAATTTATGAAACTGTGATCCTCTGGACTATGTTGTCAGAAACCTAATCTAGCCACTGTCTCTTTATTTTCTGGGTAAAATTGTGCTAACTAAGTCAGCTTAAGACCATGAACTCCTTTTCCCCAAATCCCCTTTACCTGTGTTCTTTGGGAGCTACAAGAAGTAAGTAAAATGACATCCATTTAATCTCAGGAAGTCATTTTTCACCTACACATGATTGGGACAGTTACAAAGGAGTCTGCACGTTCCAGCTTAACTTTACTCTCCTTTGCGTCTGCCCCAGCTATTTCTTCCCAACTATTGACTCCTTTCCTCTTTTTTTCATGCTGACCCAACAGTGAATCAGGCCCATGACTCTTGTCTTATAGCCCGAAGATTTCGTACCTAAACTGAGACAACCACTTCCTTCATATCTTGCCACATCTTTCTTGCCAGTCTGAATTCGATGCCTAACATGGTAGGTTACTTACATTTACCTTGCAAGCTCCAACTAACCCCATACAATTTTTCTGGAAGGTGGATTAGCCAATTTCTTCTCTGTTCCGCGCTGTTTTCAGTCTTTCAGTAACAAATCACTCAATCCATAATGCCTCACTGTGCTTCTGTTCTCTAGTAAACTCTGATGATATAGTCCCCAAGTTTCTAGTATTTTCATGATTACATAATCTCTGGAAATTTCTTCATTATTTTCTAATGACTTTATGTGATGAAGCCTTGAAGGATCATTCACTAAAAGTATAGTTCTGTTAAATAAAGTGATTCTACAGAAATGCATATGGAAGGCATGATGCGAAGAAAGGAAATAGGTAATTTCCCCAAATAATACAATTTTATAGCAGCCTATAATTGAGGGAAAACTCTCATTAATGTATCTTTTTCCTATTTCTGGTAAATTTGCTGTGACCTGTAAATCTGGCTCAAATGTATTGCCTTTAATTTTGAATGCTAATTTCGGTTGGCAAGCATAGACACTTTACAGGCATTAGCTTAGTAATGGACTCAACTTGACCCTTAGCTTAGAATGGTTTGTTTTAGTTCTACATGTACTTAATCATATTAAAAAAAACAAAACAATCTAGATTAAAATTTAGCTATGTTTGCCAACAAAAAATGCAATGCAAGTGACTTTTTCTATGTAACAGTTTATTTAAAATTGGGCCTTAATAATAATGCCTCACATTCATAGTTGCTGATAACATCATGAATTTGTTCCTTGAAGTGGAATAGGCAGGATATTATTCTAAAAGCTTTTTAAGTGCATTAGCAAAGACGAAATATTGCTATTATTTTTTACGTAAATCAGGTCCATTTTGCCTTGTTTTTTAACTTGCCTGTTAATGAACTCTGAAAGCATTTTCATATTAGTAATTTGCTCTAAGATCCTGTCCTCTTGTGACTTTTGTTCTGTTGATCACCTTTCGATCTCTGGTTTCCTGTATTTATCAGTACTTGTTTTAAAGGAATTCTAATCACAGACCTTGAACATAAGCTGATAATGATGAAAGATTGTCTAAAACTAGTGTGTTAAAAAGCTGATTAAAAATAGCTCTTGTATTTTACTTGTAATATTAAGAAAGGCTTATTCATAATGTAAATAAAGTTATATTTATAATTTAATATAAATATTAGTTGAATATAGTTGTATGAAAAATGAAAACTTTTAAAATAAAATCCAGAATATAATTACCAACAAAATAGAATAGTGTACATGTAGTTTTCAAATTATTTCTTTCAAATCATTTTTTTAAAAATTAAAAATCATATCTCATCTCAGTGACATGATTTTTGTTCAGCTGTCTTACCTTTTTCTCCAAGTTATATTACTCAATCCCCTATTTTTGACACTAACTGACCATTTTAGGAAAAAGCCATTCTAATTACTTTAGAGTTTCTAGTTTGCCTATTTTAGTTAATATCATATGAGGTATGACTAATGTCTATTTCCAAATTAAAATGACTCATAGAAATTTATTATGTTTCTTCTACTTATTGCATAAAATGCTGCCTTTTTGTGCATGTTAATCTTGGAAATTTCACAATTATTTAATTTTGCTCCTGGATTAAAAAAGAAAATATAGAAACATACCTGCATCTAAGATGTTATTTAATAACTTAATAAGTCCTATGACATATACAGTTATTCAAAAGATTTATAAAAACTAATTTCCTATGTATGTTTGGTACATGGAATCCTGATTTATCTATATAAATTATAATCAATGCTTTATCAATGGAAAATTTAGGTTATGACAAAGAATTCCAAAAAGAGATAATGTTGCTTGGATTCTGACAGAAAAGCAAATCAAGTGTGAATCTAAATTCCAATACTTAAGCCTCCATGTGTGACCCTAGGAAATTACTTAAATTTTTCTAACCTTCCATTCTCTCCACTATGAAATGGAGACCAATAAAAGAAATGATAAAATGAAATAATAAATAGAAAATTAATAAATGGTACCTGTTTTGCTATGGCTTCCCTAACAAAACATAACAAAGTGAGAGTCTTAAACAACAGAAATTTATGTTCTCACAGTTTTGGAAGTCTAAGATCAAGGTGTTGACAGGTTTGGTTTCTTCTGTGCCCTTTCTCCTTGATGTACAGATGGCCTCATTCTCACTGTGTCCCTACATGGTCTTTTCTCTGTGTCTGCATAGCTCTGATGTCTCTCTGTGTTCAGATTTCCTCTTGTTGTAAGGACACACCAGACTGAACTGCAACCCACATTAATGGCCACATTTTATTGCCTCTTTAAAGGCTCTATCTCCAAATGTGGCTTCAACATATGAATTTTGGAGGATGTGTTTCAACCCATAACAGTAACTAACCGATTTTTTTTTAATCTTGATAATGTAAGTGTTATCTTAGGAACTGTGTAAACATATAGGTTCCCACTTCCATTCAAGCCTGTTAAATCAGAATCTTTGTAACTGGAGCCTGATTTGTTCCTGGCACAGGATAATCATACATATGTATGTCTGTGTATATGTATGCAATAATTAATTAGTGTTTTTTATAGTAGTATTAGTCTTAATTGTAGTGGTTTTGTGATAGATGGCAGGATTTTTATTAGTGATGATGGTAGGTATGACTTTTAGAGTTCAATTGAAGTTTAGTTGAAGGGACAGCCTCTTGGAAACTTACATAAAGGGATAGTGTTGCATAGTGGTTACAGGAAGTCAGAGTCTCTTTTCTATTGTTGATATAACAAGTTACCACAAACTTAGTAGCTTAAAACAATATCCATTTAATGTATCACAGTTGTGTAGGTCAGAAGTCCAGGTGGACTTGACTGCATTTTCTCTCTATTCACGCTTTCACAAGGCCCAAAACATGGGACAGCCAGACTGGGCTCTTATCTTAAGACCTGAGGGAAAGAATCTGTTTCCAAGATCATTCAAGTGGTTGGCATGATCCATTTCCTTGAGGCTTTAGGTCTCAGGTTGTTGGTCCTTGCTGACTCTCTTCTGGAGGTTAATTTTCTGCTTCTAGAGGCCATCTCCCTCATTCTTTCTCACTCGGTTCCCTCCATCTTCAATCCAGCAACAAAGCACTAAGTCCTTCTCATTTTTATAATCTTCTCTGCTACCAGCTGGGGAAAACATTCTGCTTTTATAGAGATTCATGTGATTAGATCAGGGCCCATCCAGCTCCTCTTACCATATTAAGGTCAAATGTACCATATAACACAAACTAATCACAGGGTGATATTTCATCATATGAACAGGTTCTCAGGATTAGGGTTTAACATCTTTAGATGACATTTTTAAAATTTCTGACAACAATACCAACTTTTAAGGCAAGCCCATTTAATCCAATTTTCTAGTTCTTGCAGAATCACTTAATAGTTTTGTGACACTTAACTCTTTGACTTGTCTCTTCCTATAATTTTTATCTATAAAATTTTATTTATAATAATAGCATTTATCATGGATAAATGACATGATATATGCAAATCTTTGGTTTACATAAGACCTGTTAAATAGCCTGTGCTAAATAACTTGTCATAGTTGCTGCTGCTGTTGCTATTGTTATGGGTTTTACTATTGTATATGCTACTCTGGGTAAATTGTTCATCATACTATACGCATAATTACAGAGGAACTAAGGCTTAAATAAGGAAGAGATCTTGAATATTTTATTCCACCATTTTTAGTTGGAATTTTAATATAGGAAAATATAGAATATAATAAACATCTACACACCCACTAAGTGGAATTAGCAAATGTTAATATACTGTCTTGTTTCTTAAAATGATTTTCATAAAAGAAATTAAATAATGTGGGATTTCTCTTTGTGCCAGTACTTAGGCCTGTTTGACTCTTTATTTCTTAAGAAAGAATCACAATATGTACATGATGTTCAATATGTACCTCCCTGGGTATATTTTAATGTTTTTACTGGATGTAAGTAGCATGTCTGTGGCATTACATTGTTTTAGAAATGTTATTCTACAGTTATCATCTGAAGCTTTCTTTTATACGTTAAACATTAGAGTTTCAATATTTCTCCAAGTAGAAGAAATAACTCTAGTAGACAACACAAAACATTTTAATGACCTGAATGTAAAGAAGTAGTTTTAAACATGATATTAAAAGCAAAAATAATAAAATATTGATAAATTAGGTCAAATCTAAAACTATTTTAAAAAACAAAATAATGTTCAGAAATAAGGGTCAGACAAGAAGAAGAAACATGAAATATCTGTAGCAGACAAAGGTTTAGTATAGAAAACACATTCATGAATCGATAAAAACAAATAAAAAACCCAGTAGAAAAATGGGTGAATATATGTACTGGTAATTCTCTCAGATTTTGGTAATGGAGAGCCTGAGTTTAGCTTGGAGTTGCTAGTCTGAATAATTAGTAGACACCATAATTAGGTCTCCACTGGGGCCTGCTACACTCAGCCCCACTACAGAAGCCATTCCTTTGGGAAAGGGCCAAATTTCTCAAACACAAATATGTGTGTGGATCTCCAAGGATATTAGCACCAGTTCATCTAGCTAAGCTCAGTGAACATTTATGTGAACCATCGTTACTTAATATGTGTTATTGGATAGATTATTTGAAAGCAACATTTTTAGAGAATAAGCCCAAGAAGATACTTTTGTTTTGTTTTGTTTCTACATGGAAAATGAAACCAGGAAAGATATCATGCTTTTCAGAGACTATATCTGGAATCAATGTCCTAGCACAGCACTTATTGGGCATAGAGCCTGTTGGATGCTAGGAAGAGACAGAGGGAGAAGAAAGAAATAATGTCAGGAAAAGATAAGAAGGTGTTACAGAGAGAATCTTGCAATTTAGCTTAAAGCAGGCCTTAAGTTTTCTCTAGGAAAAACATTAATTTCTTATCTTTTGCTTCCACTTTTAATTAATTGCTGTTCGTATTATAAAACCATCCTAGTGTCCATGGCAGGTTGGTAGGTGGTGGGGAGTAACATAGGTCATTTCACTTTTTTAAAGTCTAATTTGAGGCAGACAGCATGCCAGGGTCCAACTATCTGTGTTTTAAATAATTATTGGGAGTGGTGAATGATTTTTTCCTAGTAACTCCTTGAATCTAAAAGGACATGAAATGTCCATCTAATTTACATCTCTAACCTTAGACAGGATGCAGGTCATTGCAAGACGTCACAGGCTGCCTTTAGATCTGCCCCAGTGTCCATCAACCAACGTACATAGATAAATCATTCCTTATGTTTAATGTACCTCTTTCATTTCATTTTATTCTTTCTGACATCAGTAAAGATGTCAAACCAAAACCATTTTGCTTCTTTATCACTCGTGTGTGTGTGTGTGTGTGTGTGTGTGTGTGTGTGTGTGTATAGTAATTGCTTGGTATTCTTTAAGATAATTATTGCCAGCTGAGGTTTGTTCTTGCTATTACTATTGTTTTGTCAAGGAATACATGGATTGTGGCCTAGTATAACTGGTCCCTAAAGTTTAGTGCTAATGATATACACTGCCCAGGCAACTAAGCCATGTCTCAGAACACAGTGATCCTTCCACCTTGGCCTCCCAAAGTGTTTGGGTTACAGGCATGTGCCACCATGCTCCACTCAAACTTGCTTTTAAGAAGCCTCCCATCAGCTTCAAGAGAGAATAATTTCCTACTTTCTCAGAAAAAGCAAATACATTATCAATATCAAATAATTTTATCAGACCTGCAGAATGCAGAAAACCTCTCCATCTAATGACATCAGAATAAGGTAAAAGAAATAGCTCTCTGTTGAAAGATGGTGCATTATTTTAGCCCACTTTCCACTGGAATTACAATTTTGGAAATTAGTCTCTCATTGGTTCTTTCTTTGGATAAAAAGTCTAAAAGTCAGGTGAAATTCTGTAGGCATCCACATACAAATTAGAGGCTACCAGGACTCCTCAGGAATTTCTGTCTTCCTGGAGGCAAAAAGGCCTTGGAAGTCGTATCTATATGTTTTATATAATTGACTGATGTGCCCTCTGCATTATAGAAGAGAATGGTGAGAGGTTCTATTATTAAAAAACACAAAGTTATATGCATGTGAAATTAAGCAGTTGGTAGAGGGACATAAACAAATGCTTTCATGCTACCCTGCAAGCTTATGGCACTTAGTTCTCTAAATATAACTGGGCTGTGCTGACAGATTTTTCTGCTTTGGAGGTGAGGACCTGGACAGTCAGAGATGTTTAAACACAGAGGCTGCTCAGTTTGCATGTCCTGGTTAAATGTCTATCAAAAGCTTTAGCACCTAGTAGCTATGACTCAGCAGAGACGTTGTGCTATCATGAGCTGAGATTTATTACCAGATAACACTAGGGTTGCCTATGTTCATTAAAAAGATAGTGACAGAATACTACACAAAAACTCACAGCTCCAGGAACTGGGATTAGTTTTATATGTGTTCCATTTAACATTTGATCCTGTAAAATTGTAATTTAGAGATTATTTTTCCAGTTTTATAGAAGACACATGTGAGAGAGATTGACTTTCTAAATTTTCATAGCTAGTGAATGGCAATGTTTAGATGTAAGAACTATGAAATGCTTGATGCCATGTTTTAAAGCTCTGTATTGCTTATAAATACAGATTGCTACCAAAGTACAGAAGGAGAATAGGACTTAAAGTCTTGGTGGTCAGGGACACTTTCCCAACAGAAGCAATATATACATGAAGACATGATGAACCATAATATTTAAGGTAAAAGAGAGGAAAGGAAAAAAAGTATTTGGTGGAGAGAAACATCCCATGCTAAATTCCATAGGTGAGCAAGACCATGGGGGTTTATCAGAATTACAAGTACTCATTATATAACTGTATGACACTGGCAAATTAAGTAGTAGCCAAATCATGAGTAGCCTTATGATTCATGTTACATAGTAGGTGGTTTGTCGTGAAAGGAACAGGGACTGCTTAATATATTTAAAGTGATCCTTAGGATCAATGCCCACCTACCATGCCAACAGAAGGAAAAGAGCTAGAAGCCCTATAAAAGTGATTGGCTTTATGTCCAAGGAAGAGGAAGTCCAAAGAAGAGGAAGAAGCAGAGCTAGTAATGGACATGTTTATATTAGTGATCCCGGCAGAGGCCAGATGACTTTTATGTCAATGACTACAGTAATCAGCATTGGTTCATACTGAAGAGTTGACTTTTCTGGATGCTATGGAACACAAAAATAGCAGCAGCAACAGCTGAAAGAGGGTGCAGAAGATGAATTTTGACAGACATCCAACACCTGGGCTGGTAGGAAAGAAATAGCAGCATAGAGACAGTAGCTCACAGGCTGGAAAGGAATGGACGGTTGTTAAATGAGATCATTGTTTATAGAGGTTTACTGAACACAGACATGAACTAGCTCTGACTGATCACTTGGGAAAGATGCCCACTCAAAGTGTGAATCAGTGTGATTTAATATACTATTAGCATAAATGAAGGTATCCTCCACATTGTTTTTCCCCTGGTAAATAAAAAAAAAAAAAAAAATAGACACCTGGAGAAAGGAATAAAGATGATTTTTTTAGTGACTTACACAACATGACCTCTTTCATTATACTTGGTTCAACACTTCTAGAATGATTCAACTGCAGATCTGTGAAAAAGATTCTTGGAAAGATTATCGAAGGGAGAGGAGACTGGGAACTTTTCTGCATTTTTACAACTGTATTTCAGAAGTTAAGTTACAAATGACTCCATTAATCACATGAACTTTAACTGGCATGGAAATCAGGCATAACTTATGTGGGTCATTGACTTGTGAAAAATAATAATTTCCTTCATTAAAGCTCATCCAACTGTCATCTCTTTTTCTTTTCTAGCAACATTTAACAGCAGTAAAGCAGACTTTTACCACTTATTCCTGACTTACATTGACAACCTCCAAACTTGTCCTTCTCAACTTAAGTTTTTCCTCTCTAATCTACACAACAAACATATTCCCATTCCACCAAATTGCACTTACCACTCTATTGAAACTTTGTTTAATGGCTCCTCCTGGTATACAAGATAGGCTTAAACATAACTTAAATGACATAAATAGGTCTTGATCATGACCTCTACCTACTCCTTGAAATTTATTTCCCATCATTCTTCCAAGAAAATACTCTGCTCTAGTAAAACTAGTTCATGCATTGCTTCTTCATATGTATAGTTATGAAGCAGAGGTTAAGGCCTTTACTATCCTGTACACCCATAGTCTTCTTCTGAGCAGTGTCCAAAAGAAATGATTGATCCACTGATTTTCATGGTTTACCCCATCTATGAGGTCATTGTGCTTAAGAGCTAAGCACACACGGTGGGTTCAATCCCTGTCTCTTCCCCCACCTACCAGTGTAAACTTTATGACTTTTGCAAGTTCTTTAACTATTTTATACAACTGGTACTAACAATTATCATGGTAATTACTATAAGGTATTGTTGTAAGGTTTAAATGATTTGCTGTATTTGAAGAGTTTGGCACATAGTAGGTCAACCTTAAATGTTAGCTGTTATCATTATTATATCTATGAAACAACCCGAAAGTCCTGCCTACTTCTCTAAGGTTCAGAGATAGGAGGGGCAATTTCTGTTTAGATTGAAGTAGCAAAATTTCATTTAAGAACTAAAGCGAGCCTCCATAGAAAGTTCTTTGAGTCCCGAATAAACTTGAGCCCTAGATGTTGCTAGGTGCCATAAAGGGCCCAGAGGACAAATATCGGGCCAGTTTAAATACTTTAACAGGTTTAGTTCTCTTTGAGGAGAAATACGAGGCACAAGCAAGCAACAGTGCAAGTTCACCCTCTTCTTCAAGAGAGTTACAATACTCTTGAGGTCATAGTATTGTTGAGGGCCTTGGGCTCATATTGGATGACACCCAGATGCCTTGGTACCCATTTGTGTGAATTAGAACCAGCCAAACACCTAAGGGGCTCCATTTTATAGTCTGACACTTATTCAAAGATTCCATTTTATCCTAAACAGCATAACATTTAAGATACTAATTAAATTTCATTCTCCCAGGTATTTTTCCACTCCTTTTACTTCTCTCTCTTTCCCTTTATAAAAGAAATATTTTGTATATAATAAAAAACTGCCAGCTTCCTCGGAGCTTCATATACAGGGCTATTTTATATGGACAGAAGAATATGGTAAAAAGTCTTTAAATCAACAGCTTAAATTGGTGGTTATAATTTGCTTCAATTGTTTACAATAATTGTATAAGAAAATAACTTGATTATTTTAAGAACAGTTTCAATAAAATCACACTTCATGTTTATGTACTGCTGTCCTCCATAGGAAAGGAGATCAGTGGTGCCCTTTCTCCCTGCTCCCCTCCTCATTTCATGCACAAGGAGGGCTCTGAAGCAAAGGGCTTTACAGCACTGTCTGGAGTTCTCCCATCTGTTGATTGAGGTCAGTGGTACTGATATGGTCATAGTCCCTGGATGTAGACTGTCCCTTACCAGGAAGAACATATGTAGAGCTGTATTGAAAAACATATTCTGAGAGTGGTGGAGTTCAATATTTAGGTGAGGCCTCAGGGATGAATGGCCTTTCAACTCACTTTTGATGAATCAAACCATGTACAGCTTAGGCAAAAGGAGTTCTGCCAATGGTTTAGCCCAGCTCATTAAAAACTTTATTTGTGAACAGAACTGATAGTTTGGCAGGATGTCCCACTGCTGCCAGGAGCTGTCACTGGCCTCCAGTCCCTGACTCACATTCATTCTCTCTCTCTTCCATGGCAGATTGTACCCAGTGGAAGAATTTAAATGTATGTATGGAATGAGTGATAAAAAGAAGATAGAAACTGGGTAATTCCGAGTTTTCTGTCAAATACTCTATTCCTAGTATCATCCCATCCTTATCAGTTTACTTAGTTCATGTGCGTTTATTCCAGCTAGAGTCTATCTTGGTCCGCAAATTAAACAGTGTTTGTTTTTTACTTAAAGGAAACTTTTGAAGGTTATCTATCAGTCTCCTTAGTGGAGAGTTAGCCTCTTGAATCAAGTGAGCTAAAGTACACAAAATTGACCCTTCACTGTTTTTAGAACTGTCAGTTTTGCAGGACTCCTCACTTACGAGTCATTCTAAGTGACATTTGCTTCACCTTTCTTTGAAGCTCTTATCACATAGACGCTGGTGCTATCAGCTGAGCTATTATGGGGATAACACATTGAAGCTGCAATAATTTCTAGTTTCCATCTTCAAAAAAAAATACATTTGGTCAAGTATGTGTTAGCCTTTTTCTTTCACATACAGCTCTCAGTTTAAAACTCCTTTATTTCATGTTAGTAGTCTCCCTTTACTCCCTACACATCCCCAGGCACAATAGTTCACTACTCCTATAAATGGAGAGCGATTGTATCTTTTATGATATATTAAAACACAAACTGTGTATTTGTGTGGACATGCAGAGTCAGAGTCTCTCAGTCGGAGAGAAATTCAGGTGTGATAAGCTTTGGAACTTCAGGAGGTTCTGCTGGCTTGAAGTATTTTGGGCTATGATAGAGAGAAGCCTATCTTCCAAGGGCTACAGTTAGTAAATATCTGTAACAGTGAAAGATTTCACAATGCAACGCAATGCAAAGTGCAGTTGGACAAGTAGCATCATTAAAAAGACATTGACGGGGGCTCACACCTGTAATCCCAGCACTTAGAGAGGCCAAGGCAGGCGGATCACGAGGTCAGGAGATTGAGACCATCCTGGCTAACATGGTGAAACCCCGTCTCTACTAAAAATACAAACAATTAGCCGAACTTGGTGATGGGCACCTATAGTCCCAGCTACCCGGGAGGCTGAAGCAGGAGAATGGCGTGAACCCAGGAGACAGAGGTTGCAGTGAGCCGAGATTGCGCCACTACACTCCAGCCTGGGCAACAGAGCAAAACTCCGTCTCAAAAAGAAAAAAAAAAAAAAAGACATTGATGTGATCCATTGCAAACTTTGGCCACATCATTCTGTTTCAGTTCTCTTTTTCTGCTTAGTTAGATTTTGCATTCATTTCCTCTCATTCTTAACTTCTGAGATTTTGTGCTCCATTTCTGCCTCCTGAATCTTCCCAGACTCTCCCTCCTGGCTACTATTCAATTCAGCAAACCCCACATTATACATAACACATTACATTCTGCTGAGTACTGTAAAGAACATTAATAAATTACAAAGCTGTTTTTGAAATATGCATAGTCATCTAAGGGAGACAAGATTTAACAAATGAACCAGTTCAAAGAGTGCTAAATGTAATAGAATCAAGAGGCAACACTCATAGACTATCAATAAAATGGTCAATAAAGAATCAAGTTCATGTTATTGTTGGCTGACAATTTGCAAAATGCTTCTCAAAGTTACCAAACCCAGCAATATAAAGAGGGGAGATAGCCTGACTGAGTCTATGGCATTTCACAAACTTCATCTCCTGGTTCCTAATCAATATTATGTTAAAGAAAAAAGAAATCAGAATGATGGAACAGCCTAGCAATAATTCAGACGTGATAGTGTGCCAGAGCGTGCCAAAGAGGTGCATTTGAAGAGTCTGGTTCTTGTGGGAAATGGCAGAAGATAAAGTCATTTTGCCTTTTTAAAAAGCATTTTCTTTAGACCACTGGTCTAGAAACATGGTATAGCATAACCCTCCTAGAGAATTGCTTTCTCATTAGCATATTAAAATATCTGGAGCCTTAAATAATTAAGATGTTAACTTTCCTTCAACTCATCATTTTACAAATTTGCTTGACCACAAGCCATTAATGACCCTTACTATATAAACCATTTCTTATAGGCCATGCTTTAGGAAATGTGGGACTATGTATATCAAGTAGAATGTAAGAAATCTAGAATGGCAGCATAGAGTTTAATTTTATTTTAATAGGCAAAGTTATTGAGTAGGAAACTTAGGTGATCCAGTTTACACATTAAGGATACCCTTCTGTGTGATGAACTAGGGAAAATAAAATCTTGAAATCAAAAACCACTAAGGAGATAACTGCAAGATGTTTATTTGTTTTTATAAATTAGAATAGGTTGATGGAATTGAAAATAAAAAAAACAAAGGAACAATTCTTTGGGCAAGAGAGATGGCAAAATAAGTGGTGTCAACATCAAAATAATAAAAGAAGTAACAAAACAAGATCACTGAAAAGAAGAAGCTGTTGAGGGGAGGGAGGGCACAACAGGAGCTAAGCCAGTGGGAATACTATCTTGATATAGACCATAAAAATAAGGTTGGATTAAACATGTTTAGACACAGATGGAGAGCACACTCAGCCCCAAGAATGCAGTGATGTCAAATAATGAGCCAGGTTTTTATTTTTGTTTGTGTCTTTCTGTATGGCTCTTAGACATCAGTCTTATTATTTAACAGGCATACATGTTACGATCCCCTAAGGACAGAAGGTGATTACAATAACTTTGTATATTTAAGAAAAAAATTGAAAATGTGGGGTTTGGTGTTTTTGATTTTGTTTTCACTATTCTATGATATCAGAAATACCTGAGGTCCATGTTTCAAATACTAATTAATGGACAAGGACCCAATAATCTGTCATTTATTTACTACTACTATTGATTTTTAAACACACGAAAGTGGAGAACAACTGCAGGATCTGCAAAGCTAACATACCTGAAAATTGCTACTATTTGTGGCAGCTGTGGGAATGTGCCTGGCTGATATCCCAGGGCAGGAGGCATCAGCCCGCAGCAATAGCCCACAATGACTGCATTCCAAAATCCAATTCATCCTGCCTTGAGGCTATGCCTTGCCTGGGTTGCTTCTGGCCAGTACCTATTGCTGCAAGAATACTAAGGCAGACTCACTCTGGTGAAAGCAGGGGCCCTTTGAGTGCCAACCATTGGCTTTGTCAAACTTTTCTTGGAAGATCTGGTAGGCTGGGAAGGTCTTGACCTGCCCAGACCTTCTCTCTTTCTCCTTCACTCATGGAGATGCAGTTCTTTGTGCACCCTGGTCTGATAGCTCACCCAGTCTTCCTGAATCCCTGACAATTTTGTCATCCAGACAATTTTCCTAATATAGTCCTTGCATATTTAATTCCTTCTGTTGTCTGCTGCTTGGAAGACACACTAACACCCTTCTTTGCAGTTTGAATAAACTATGATGAACATTGTTCCTCTATTTGCTAATGGTACTTGGTGTATATTCTCATAATACAATTAGATTGTATAGGTTCATTGATTCAGAATCTACACAATAATTTTCTAATAATAATATCACCTTAATGAGTGCTTATGATGGATCAGATAGTGGTTAAGTCCGTTACATCTGTTACTATAATTCGTGCTGTGCTGGTGAACAGACTTTAAAAACAACAACAAAAAATGTATTTTAGCTAATTTATGTGGTGTAAACACTCCCACCTCAGCCAATTTCAAGCTATTACCAGGATTAACAAGAACTGGTGAAATGTTTGAAAAGTTAGTAACTGGCTCCTGAAGGTTTGTAGGAGCCTACCTGAGCACACAAGATACACTGTAGTCCTTTTTATAATTTTTGAAGCAGGGTTTAATCCTAGTTTTACTGTTGAAGACCCACAGAAAAATTACAAAAGTTAGGCAGTTTGTCCAAATCACAGGCTTGAGATTTGCATGTAAGTCTGAAGGACTATTAATTGAACTACTTCCTAGATGTCTCAAAGACTCTCCAAATCCCAAGTCATAGCTAACTTAAGCCAAATAAAAGGAGAGAGAAGGGCTTAGTGAAAAAAAAACCTCAGATACGTCTCATAGAGCTCAAGATCAGGCAGCTACACTTCAGAGACTTATGAAGCCACCTGGATTCTCCTCATTGCTTCCTGGCTTCTTCTGTTCTACCTCAGTTTATCTTTATGAGACTACCATCATGACCTGCTTCTGTGTTTCATGTGGCAGGCAGAAAGAGGCTCCTGAGCTTATGAGCTCATGTTTTACCTATAATATAACTCAGAGAAAATTTCTTTTTTTCTACACTAAGTTTAGAATTCCTTAGAAGGTATTCTTACCGGCCCAGTCTAGGTCAGATTTCCACCATGGTTCTATCAACTGCATTTTCCTTGTGGGTATAGTGATAATTAAAAGAGGAAAGGTTGTAACCTGAACAGGTGCTCCAAATGGAGTCCACAGCATTGTTTTACGTGTCAAAAAATATTGTTACATTTGTAATATGGTAATGTGTATATAGATAGATAGATAGACATATGTATATTTAAATAGTACATTATCTCTTTGTCAGTACAAGTGCTTAAACACAATAATCTCTCTGAGTTACTCATTTTTAATTTGTCACTCTTATATTACTCCTAGGTTTAATGAGTCTTTTAAATTTTTATTTATTTAGTTCATTATTTTTCTTAAGAGACTTACTCTGTTGTCCAGGCTGGAGTGCAGTGGTTGATCATAGCTCACTGTGACATTGAATTCCTGGGCTCAACCGATCCTCCCACCTCAACCTCCCAAGACCTAGTACTACAGTTGTGTACCATTATGCCAGGCTAAATTTTGAGTCTTGATAAAGTCAAAATTACAATGATTTCTTTACTCTTGACTAAGCCAGATATCGAGGGTAGATGGGAACCTCTAGGCTCAGACTCTTTGAGAGGCTACCATAGATTTCAAATACCCTTAAACATGCATATGTGTTATACGTGCATTTACTTAAAAGCTTATATTTATACCGACCATCATTCTCATGATAGAAACCAATAACTTGCGACATATCAAACAAAACCCCATTGTTCTTCCTTATTTACTGCCCAGGAATGCGAAAGATAGGTAACTGATCTCCTCAGCTAACCACATACATTTAATACTAAGTAATATACATTGTGTTTATTACATTGAGAAAGGGGGAGGTTAATGTATATTTTAATGGAGCATAATAAAACTTTATAGCAAAGGTATGATATGATTAATCCACAGGAAGGATACACATAAACAGAAACAAGCTGAACAGGTTCTTAAGCATTAATATAATGGACTGCACCGTTTAATAAAATGTATCAGGATTTTTAAGAATCAGAGAAAGTCATTGTGGAGTTCAAATGCAAAACACAATCTTATAAAAAGTCTTTTCTTTTCAGAATATCTTTGGCTAATTATGAGACTAGTTTTCCCAGATATTTAAATAAATAATAAAGCTACAATAATAAAAGCAGCATGCTATGAACCAGTAATAGATTAATACCCAGTGAAACAGAATAGATAATACAGAAATAGAATCATATAGAGATTGAGCGTATGATAAAGCTGTCACTTAACATCTATGGGGAACAGACAGATTATTCAATAAATCATTTGATAACAATTACCCACTTCAGAGGAAAAATAATACTGAATCTCTATTTTTGTTCAAAAATCAAAATAGACTCCGGATGAAAAAATACTGGCAAAACAAGAGGCCAAAACTGCTAGACAAAACAAGAGTAATTTACATTTTGATAGTTTTAAAAGGAGCAAAATGATTTCTTAAAACAGGAAACAAAGTCCAGAAGCTCAGAAACATGGCTTAAATATATTAAAAAAATCTCCTTTTACAAAAGAAATCCACAATAAAATTAAAAGATAAGAAAGGGGGTTAAGATTGTTTCTTTTGATTCCTAGTTTAAATTGCAAGTATTCCCAAGGTGATGCTGTGGCAAGTCCATATGGCTTGAGCACATGAGTTGGATATACTGGATCCTCTCTTCTCCGATTTACACAGTGGTCCACCATCAGCAAGGCTCTTCTCTTTGTGGAAGACCTGATCTCAGGGAGCATCTCAGACACTTGAGCTGAGAACTAGTAAACTGCAACCCCTCACCTGGAATGGGGGCACTCTTACATTGACTAGTTTTTGCAGGGATTTCCAATAGCCCTTGACCTCAGTGCTTCCTCTCTTAAAATATTTTGCTGTTGTTGTAGTAAGCTTTACGCTTCAGGTGAATTTCTTTCCTCATAGCCCTCCCTATCCTTCAGTCAACAAGTGCTTTAATTGTTAGTGTTTTTTTTTTTATTATTATTTCAAAATCTTGGTTATTCATGGAAGTGAACTATGAAATAATTCTAAAATGAATATATACTTTATAATTCTCATACCCAATAAGCAGTATTCATACTAATAAACAAAATATTCACAGGTATTTCAAACTGAAATGGAAATTATAATAACTGTGAGTAGATCAGGAAGCCAGGGACTCCAGTGGGGGAGTTGACAATGTACTGCTAAACCTTCTCTGCCATACAAAAGACCAGTTTGAGCAATCTCTCTTACCTTCATTCTCTCTTCTATAAATGAATATAATAGTAATGCCTTCAAACTTAATTTGTTTTTATGAGTACTAAATAAGATAATATATGTTAGACAATCTAGCACAGTGTTTAGCATCTAATTTCTCATAAATTACTAGTTTTTTTCCTTATGTACATCTTTCAAGCAAAATAACCCAATCAATCACTAAAAATATATTAGTGTAAAGTATTAACACCTATGAAAGGGTGCTGTGGTGAGCTCCATTGTATAAAGAAGTACTTTACAAATTCCTTACCACCACACAACTGGGTGAAAGTCTTCTGCTAAACTCAAAGGATATTTTTAATGTAATTATCAACATTTTTACCAAATAGTTTAGCTTTTCTTAGAAGTATCTGAAAACAATGGCACTTCTAAATTGATAAAGTCTCATTATATTACACCCCTGTATAATTTGTCTTAAAATAATAATGACTTTTTGTCTTGCCATCATTAGTTTTATTTAATTAAAAATGATTTGATGCATACTCCTCCAGGGTAAATAATGATTAATTTGTATGGCTGTTGACTAATTTCTAAATACATGATTGTCCATTTCAGTATGCACCATTGTGTAGATAACTAAAGACAACTTCTCTGCTAGAGACATTCAGCTTTGCTGGTTTGATCCAGGAAAAGGAGTTAGAAGCATAGCGACAATACATGCAGTTACACTATCCTTGTGCCCCTCATCCCTCATTTCTCACTTCTCTCTTTTGTCATGCATTTCCTCACTTTCTCAGTCTTCATGAATCAGTCTGGGAACCAGGAAATTCTTTTTTTTTTTTTTTTTTTTAACATTTATAACAGAGATAGCATAGGGAATTCCATGATATGGCCACATTCTTTGTCCTTTCCCCCAAAAGCAACAATAGAGTCTTGAGAGATCTTTCTCAGGTAGATAATCATTCATTTTTGCTGATATCTGACACTGAAGTGTAATTCTTAGCTAAAAAAATTCTAGCAAAAATGGTGTCTGTGAGGTAAATTTTAGACTAATTTCAGCTGTCCCTTGTTCACCTAGTTGGCCTCTTCCTGAAAGCATGCCTTTTAAATATTCCATGTCCCACTTCTCTCTCTCTGTTTTTTTTTTTTTTTATTGTTGTTGTTTTGTTGTTTGTTTTTTGTTTTTTTTTTTTTGAGACAGAGTCTTACTCTGTCACCCAGGCTGGAGTAGAGTGACCCAATCTTGGCTCACTGCAACCTCTGCCTCCTGGGTTCGAAGAATTCTCCTACCTCAACCTCCTCAGTAACTGAAATTACAGGCATGCACCACCATGTCCAGCTAATATTTGTATTTATAGTAGAGACAGGATTTCACCATGCTGGCTAGGCTGGACTCAAACTCTTGACCTCAAGTGATCTGCCTACCTTGGTTTCCCATAGTGCTGTGATTACTGGCATGAGGCACCATGCCTGGTCTCCCACTTCTCTTTATAGCCTAACATGGTTTGGACCTGTGTCCCCATCTAAATCTTATGTTGAATTGTAATCCCCAATGTTGGAGGTGGGGCCTGGTGGGAGGTGATAGGATCATAGGGACAGTTTATCACAAATGGTTTAGTGCCATCCTCTTGGTATTGTCCTTGCAATAGTGAGTGCGTTCTAGCGCGACCTGGTGGTTTAAAAGTGTGTAGCACCACCTCCCCACTCTTTCTTGCCCCTGCTCTGGCCATGTGACATGCTGGCTCCCCCTTTGCCTTCTGCCGTGATTGTAAGTTTCCTGAGGCCTCCCCAGAAGCCCAGGAGATGCCAGCATCATACAGTCTGTACAGGCTGTGGAACCATGAGTCAATTAAATCTGTTTTCTTTATAAATTACACTGTCTCAGGTGTTTCTTTATAGCAATGCAAGAACAGACTAATGCATAATCTAATACTATGAACATTGTAGTCAATATATTCCTTTATCACGGTTGTTTACATAAATTATGAGCTTAGTTAAAGATAAAACGTGAGGCCTTTCTTTCAAAACTATGGGAAAAGTGTAGATATAAGGCATTAAAATATAAAGCTTTTTGCTTTCTTCTGTAGTCTCTCTCTCACCTTGACATGTCTTTGCTTAATTGCCACTTAATGTTTTCTGAATAATAAAAAATTTTAAATTATTAGCATAAATTTTACTGTTCACCCTTATGTTATTCAATGCTATTTTAAAAACCAAATATGCTAGTTTTAAAATACCATGTTTTAAAAACATCTAATTCTTAACCATTGAAATGACACAATTTGTATTTGGTAGATCATACATGCATATGCATTTCTCTCTTGAAAGAACAGTGAAAATACTGCAGCAGAAAACTGCTCATCTGTTTTTATTTCATTTCTTCATAGGCACATATTCTACCAACACTCTCTAACTTCAGCTTACTGATAAGTCAAGAAAGGCAGGCAAAAAGGAAAATAAATTATCAGTTGCTCTATCTTTTCCTTTTTTACCTTATTTTTATTTTCAACATTAATAATTTTCTGATATGAATAAGTAGTATGATGAAGAAAGTGTTTGATATGGACCCTTGGTTGAATCCTGCCATTGACTTAAGTTTGAAGCAAGTTCTGGTTCCTAGTAAATTGTGGCCTCTGGGGGCTTTAGAGCCCCTTTAGATGGAACATGTTTAACTTGTACTCCTTTTGAGTCTTGTTGCACTCCCATGAACTGTGGGTCCACTTGAATTCTGTGTTCATGGGGTCAATGCTGTCTGAACACATTTTGGTCATATACATTCTTCATTATCCCATCAGATTTCACTTACGAAACATAAGTTAAAAGATAAAATTATTAAGAATTTTGACCTAATACCATAAAAACCCTAGAAGAAAATCTAGGTAGTACACCATTCAGCAGACATAAGGATGGGCAAGGACCTGTGCATGTCTAGAAACCACCAAAAATCAACGGAAGCCAAACCAAAATAGAAAATGGGATCAATTAAACTAAGAGCTTCCTGCACAGCAAAAGAACACATCAGAGTCAAACAGGCAACGCTAAAATGGGTAAGAAATTTTTGCAACTACTCATCTGACAAAGGGCTTAATATCCCAGCAAATCTAAAGAACTCAACAATATAAAGAAAAAACAACCATTCAAAAAGTGCGGAAAGGATATGACCAGACATTTCTCAAAAGAAGATACATACAGGCAAAGACACATGAAAAAAGCATCATCATCACTCGCCATAAAGAATGCAAACAAACCACATAGATACCATCTCGACACCAGTAGATGGCAATCTTAAAAAGACAGGAAACACAGGTCTGGAGAGGATGTGGAGGAAATAGGAGCCACTGTTTACACTGTGAGTGGATGTAAACTAGTTCAAGCCATTATGGAAAACAGTATAGGCAATCCTCAAGATCTAGAACTAGAAGTACCATATGACCGCCATCCCCAATACTGGGTATATAACCAAGGATATACATTATTCTACTACAAGACACATGCACATTATTTATTGCAGCACTATTCACATAGCAAGATTGGAATCACCAATGGTCCATCGTGACAGACTTTGGATTAGAAATGTGCAAATATCAGCCATGGAACTAGTGCAAGCCATAAAAAGGATAGTTTTGCCCTCCTTTGTAGGGACATGGATGCAGCTGGAAACCATATTCTTAGCAAACTATCCACAAGAATCAGAAAATCAACACCGCATGTCGCCTCTAGGTGGAACTGAAACTGAATCACTGCACTGGACCTCGGGAATGGAAATCGCAAACTGGGCATCATGGGGAGGGGGAGGGGGAGAGTTGCATTGGGAGTTATACATGACACTAGACATGATGAATTGATGGTGCTGACGAAGTTGAGGGTGTAAGCACACAACATGCAAAAATATACAATGTACACAACTGCACGTCTATGACATGTACCCTAGAACTTAAAGTATAATAATAAAAAAAAAAGAATTTTGAGATGCGCCCAACAGAGCATTAAAGCAAGCATGAGGTCCTTCTGAAAGCAGGATGCTGTATGACTGCAGAGGTCACTTACCCATGAAGCCCACCTCGTTTCTTATTCAGCCTTCATGGCTTAGCTTCAATGTTAAAACCCTATGAATTCCCGAGTTACTCTCTATTCTTATTTCCATATAGATGAAAACATAAGAGCAGGTAACATTATATTGTAGCCAATAGTTGCTTATCTGAGGCTTCATTCCTAAATTATATTGTTAACTACTTCACCTTTATATCCTAGTCTGGGCATCATAAATAATTATTTTGGTCATTGTAGATGCTTAAAATATCTAGTGAACACATTACTGTAAGAATAAAAGGATTTTTGAGTTTTAAAAGTAAATGAAACATGATTTCGAGTATATTATTCCCAATTGTTTTAAAAAGTTTTATTGTGACTTCAGATAGTATCAAGTTAATAGTAAATGTATTTGCAGTGTTATGGACTGCTTCCAGTATGCTGAAAAAGTTGTTTGAAGATGATATCTCATTAAATCATTAGAATATCTCTGTAAGGAGAAACAAAGTGATCATATATTGATTGTGCACTATGAACCATGTTCTTTTCTAGGCACTTAGCAAGCATTATTTTATTCAATTTTCCTAAAAGTTTTTAAAAAATATGTGAAATGACCCATTTTCCAGATGAAGCTAAAGGTGATTCATAGAAAGTAACTTGTCCAAGGTCACACGGATACTAAGTGTTGACATTCTTTGACTATAACTGATTCCAAGCCCAATAGGCATTTTACCAAATTCCAGTGGCTTCACAGTACCTCGTATCATTGGAATAAATGAGTCAGAAGAGGAAATACTTATCATTAACCCTTATAATGTACTTTAAGCCTTCCTTTTAATTGTTCTTTTTCCTCTTGTATTTAACCTTTAAAAAATACCGATGTGAACCCCTTTTGTTACATAGAATACTCCTGAGACAATTTGAGAAAGTAAGCCGAGAGTTGCCTGGGCCTGGCCTGCAGTGCCTTCTTTTCACTCTTACCCTGTTAACTCCTTCCCAGTTCAACTCCTCCCTCTCCATGAAGCTTTTTCAGAAGGGTTGTCCTTAGGACTCCTTTTTATTTTTTTGTCCGACTCATTATAGTTTACCCAGCAATCCAGTAGGTACATGACACTTGATTAATTTATTTATTCACATGTACTTCCTGAATACTTATCATGTGCTAGATATTATTCCTTGTGCTTGGAAGACATCAGTGAACAAAAAAGATAGACATCTCAATCTTTATGAAATTAGATCGTATTCAAGAGAGCATGCTGAGCTTTTATTTTCCCCTCCTTGTTATTTAATTGCTTAGTATGGTGTTTAACATGAGGATCTTTACTGCTCTAGACTTCAAGTTCCTTTGAGTGAGTGAAAAATGCTACTTTTATGATATAATGATTTGAATTTTAACACAGCAGTAACCATTTAGTAAATATTTAGTTAATAATTGAACTTTTGTTAAGGGACAGTGACCAGATTTTAATTAATTTTAGATATTCACATAATAATAATTGGCAGTAGTAGCTTTTTAGCAGTGAAGCAATTTCAAATTTTAAGCCCTAATATGTGCTGTGCACACTAAATATGTTTTCACTTAATTCTCACTAAGGCCCAATGAAATATTTATTATTCCCAACTTACAGATCAGGCTTTTGGAGGCTAATTCAGTTGTTTTAGATAACACATTGTGTAAATGGCAGAACTGGGATTAAAACCCAGGTATTTCTAAATCAGAAGGCATACTGTGTGCCAAAATACTACAATTACTGCCCAAATAGGAAGTGATTAGCTTGAGTGGTCAGGAACTGAAGCTAGTCGTATACATCGCGAACATTTATTCATTAGCTACCTGTGTAACATAAAATGGCTCAGTTTTACTGATAAGTTCGTGGAAGATAGAACAGTTTTAATGCTCCTCCCACTGAATCCCAGATGCATACTAAATTGAGTAAATAGATAATAAGTACACATATAACCATAAAAACATTTAGTGAACAGGCTCCTCACATAACCTACTACATTTAAGATGCCATCAATGGCCCAAACCTCCAGGCTCCCAGTATGGTGCTTTAAATCCCATGGAGGCAGCATAAACCAAGGGTCGTGAGACATAAAAATCATTCCATTCAAGAATAATCTGGAGTGTTCCATGCCTGTCCATTGTCACATTTGTGACATTTTTGCAGTTTGGAAAAGTATAAGGTTGGAGTCTTCAGCATGAAGGAAATGTGACACTTACAGAGAGAGGCAGTGTGGTGTTTTAAAATATGTAGAGTTAGAGCCAGTCAGATATAACTTGCTGAATGACTTTTGCTGAAACTCAGAACTTTGGTGAATAAAATGGAAATGGTAATCATAATCTTAATAAGGTTAGAAATAATTTGTGAGAAGTACCTGGCACATAGTAGGTGTTCTAATGTCCCAACTCCCTCAACATGTCATCTCGAAACCCACTTACTTTTCTGACTAAGCAACTTGTTTTCATTCTTTACAGCCCAGTGCCAATATCCACTCCTCTTTGAATCCAGACTTAGTCACTCAGAGAGAATTGGATGCTCCACCTCTCTGCCCTAAGACTTCTTATCTGCCTTGTAAATGCACACACTACACCTTTTGTCATGTGCTTTTGCCTGCCCATCATCTTCAAGCTACTATAGCTCTTGGAGGAATAAACTACATCTGATTCATATATATTTTAAAATTTTATTTTACTTTTTGCAGGGTACATGTGTGGGGTATGCAGTTTTGTTAATAGGTAAACCTGTGTTATGGTAGTTTGCTGCACCTATCAGCCCATCACCTAGGTATTAAGCCCAGCATGCATTAGCTATTTTTTCCTAATGGTCTTCCTCCCCACACCCCAATACCCAACAGGCCCCTCCCTGTGTCCATGTGTCATGATTCGTATTTCTTTCTTTTCTTTTTTTTTTTTTTTTTTTTTTGAGACGGAGTCTCCCTCTGCTGCCCAGGCTGGAGTGCAGTGGCACGATCTTGGCTCACTGTAAACTCCGCCTCACGGGTCCACACCATTCTCCCGCCTCAGCCTCCCGAGTAGCTGGGACTACAGGTGCCCGCCACCACGACTGGCTAATTTTTTGTATTTTTTTAGTAGAGATGGAGTTTCACTGTGTTAACCAGGATGGTCTCGATCTCCTGACCTTGCAATCTGCCTGCCTTGGCCTCTCAAAGTTCTGGGATTACAGGTGTGAGCCACCGCACCCAGCCCATGATTCGTATTTCTATCTGCGCTACGGGAGGCCCTAATAAGATTTCTCTGTAATGTATGAACATGTGACAAACGTGATACCCAAAGGCAGTAAATAGATTTGGGAATCAGTCAGAGGTGGCAGTAGAAAATCCATTTCTTTTCTTTCAGTCTCCTGCTCCATTCACTCTCAGGGAGCATCACTTTTGATAAATATATAAAGAACAAATTACATCTACGAAAGAAAACCAAAATAAAATGTGTTTTATTTTCTTGGTGAATATTTTCCTCTTGGTTTATAGTTACAAACTTTTGAGTTCTAATAAATATTTTTAAGCAGCTGGTGGACACATTTCAGGTTATTTGTCCAAGGCATCTGCTAGACATCTAGAGTTTCTACTCTGGCAAAAGTTTTATTGCCACATGCTGATCCCACACCTTGACAGTGATGCTATATTTAAGACCAGATGATGGGCAAAACACTAGAAGAGTCCGGTGACTCTGGCCCTATGTGAGACAACAGGTTACTCTCAGTACATTCCTGAATTTTAACGAAAACAGAATAGTTGACTTTAATGAAACTCTGAAGCTCTGGAAAGTCGCAAGATCGATCTTAGAGATAGAAGGTATCTTAATATCGTCTAACCCAATGTCATTTTGTGTCTGTGAAAATCGCAATAACTGAGATGTTCAATAACTGACCTAATGGAAATAATGTTAGATACCTGTGCAAAATTCAGCTTCTACTGAGAGTCATCCATGGGGCCGATTGTTTCAAAATGTTTCTGCACTTTGTTTACTAAATAACTTTATTTTCCCCATGGATAATTCTTATTACACATAGCATGTACTTTAACTTTTATAATTATCCTCAAACATGGGGTCAAATTTTGATGTATAACATGGATAAAGAAAGAAAAATAAGAGAGGCTGCCTCTTTAATTCTTTATCAGAGAACGTTGCTGGCGGAGGCCATACGTGATGCCCGTTGTTGACTCTGAACAGTACCTCTTCACCATATTTTACTTCCCTACCCAAACTATTCCAAAATAATCGGGCTTGTTGTTGTTTAGGTTTTTGTAATTGATAAACTATTCTTGAGAGCACTTTTAGATTCATAGTATAACTGAGAGCAAAAGGCACAGAGTTCTCTCTGCACCTCCCCTTCTGACATATGTACAGTCTTCTCCACCATCCTGCATGACAGTGTGTGTTTGCTAAAATCAATGAACCTATATTGACAAAACATTATCAACCAATACCCATAGATGATATTAGCTCTCCGTCTTGATGTTGTACAAACTATGTGTTTGGACAAATGTATAATGGCATGTATCAATCATTGTAATATTATGTTTCACTTCCCTCAAAATACTGTCTCCTCCCTAACCCATGGCAACTACTGATCTTTTAACTGTCTCTATAGCTTTCCCTCTTGCAGAATGTCATATAGTTGGCATGACATGTAGCCTTTTCAGGTGGATTCTTTCCCTTAGTGATATGAATTTAAGTTTCCTCCATGTCATTTCTTGACTTGATAGATCATTTCCATTCAGTGCCAAATAATACTCCATTGTTTGGATGTACCACAGATTATTTACTCATTTACCTACTGAAAGACATCTTGGTTACTTCTAAGTTTTAGCAACTATAAATAAAGTTGCAATAAACATCTGTGGACATCTTTTTGTGTGGACCTGTTTTCAACTCATTAGAGTAAAAATGGAAGAATGCAATTGCTGGATCATATGGTAAGAGTATGTTGAGTTTTGTAAGAAACTGTCAAACTGTCTTCCCAAAGGCTGTGTCATTTAGCATTCAGATCAGCAATGAATGGAAATTCCTGTTGCTCCACATGGTTTTCAGCATTTGTTGTCGGTATCTGGGGTTTTGGCCATTCTAATAGATGTGTAGTGGTATCTTATTATTGTTTTAATTTGAAATTCCCTAATTATCTATGTTATGGACTGAATGTTTGTGTTCCCCTCAAGTTTTATATGTTGAAATCTTAACCTCCAATATGATAGTATCAAAAGGTGAGGCTTTGGAGAGGCAATTACGTCATGAAGGTTGAGTTTTAATGAATATAATTAGAGTTATTTTAAGAAGAGATATAAGAATAATGATTTTTCTCAGGTATGTAAGGATACAATGTTCAGGCCTTCATCTGCAAAGGAATAAAAATGCTCTCACCATGCACTGTATCTGTGACCACCTTGATCTTGAACTTTGAGTGCTTGTTATTTAACCCAACTAGTCTATGATATTATATTGTAGAAGCCCCAAATGACTAAGATAACACACAATATTAAACATTTTTCATATGTTTATTTGGTATCTTTATATACTGAGTTGACTTTTCTGGGTTTTTTACTCTCCATATAAACTTCAAAGCACTTTATTAATATCCACAAAATAATCTGATGCTATTTTGATTGGGAGTACTTTGGATCTATAAATAAATTTGAGACTAACATTTTAAAAGTGAGTTTTGTAAGAAAACTATCATTGGATTTTGGAAATAAGATGTTATTGAACATTAGTATTATTTAACAATTAGATAAGAGAGAGATAAAATGCCTTTAGGAAAGAAGACATTCTCTTTGGTGAAAACATTTCAAAATAAAATTGCATATTAGAAACCTTACATGATAAATTGATTCTAGTTCAACAGGCTGGAAAAAGAAAACAAGCCTGCAGGCATTCCATGTAAAAGAAATAAATTTATGAGCATTTACGCTATTAATAATTGCCTTCTCCCCTGTGGCTTCATGGTTTCTACAAGTCTCATTCATAACACTAACTCACACTGCCCAGAGTTTATGAAGAGTAGATTAAGGAAAAAAGAAAGCCTTTGGGTGAGAATTAGTATCCATGCCCATTTGACTTAGAGACAAACATATTTGCTAGATATTTGATTTAAAAGTGGTGTCTACTTTACATTTACATTGTTTCTGTCCTATTAAAGATGTTCACCAAATAAGTTGTAAAAGACTCTTTAAGCACCAAGAGACTTACTCAGTCTCCTAAGATCTTGTAGGGTATCCTTGTCAAGAAATGTAGTTATTACATGTAGTTCATTTCAGAAAAGTAAACATTCTTCCTGCTCCTGGAAGGACCCTGGATAAACATCTGGCTAATAGGTGTGATTAGAAGACGTTCATGTTACTGATCTAGATCACAGTAGGACTTGACTTTTTGTTTTTAATTCTTAAACTCCTGTCAAAGTGGATTTTGTTGTAGGGGCTTTCAATATGTGTATATTTATAAATGAGATACATTTGCATTACCATACCACCATATTAAGTAAAATTTAAAATGCAAAGTGTAAAATTGCAAGGATGAGTTATAAAGCAAATACAAATTGCAACCTGGAGTTGAATGCCAAGATAAACACCTAGAAGAATCACGAGTGTTTGCTTGGGATGCAGCAGAACAAGATCATGGAGAGGAGGTGAGGATTCTTGACGTAAAGCTCTTTTGGTATCATTTGACTTTTAAACAATTCATGTTATTTTACTGATAAAATTATATCTAAAACCACTTTTACCCTTAAAGCTATTAAAATAAAATAAAATATAAGATTCTTTAGAAAAACAATAAATCAAAAACATAACAAAACTTTTTTTAAAGTATGTCTAAACTTCTAATATATTTGTCCTACACTATAACAGTTTGCCTTAAAGATCTCCTGGTAAGCAAGCACCTCACTTTGAAGACAACTGATCTAAACTACTTTGCTATATTTTCCGTAACACAAAGAATAGTAAGTAATGTTTTATGTTGAACAGTGAAATTTACAAAATAAAAGAGAAATAAAACATGGATAAACAGTTGAGCGAAAGTTCTGAGGTTTATTCCATTTTACTTGTTTTATGTATTATTAACAAAACATAAACTTTACTGTACATTCATATGCCAAACATTAAGCAAAATTTTGGAGACTCAGAAATCAATCATAAGTATGGCTGAAAATGGAAATATCTGATTCCTTATCCTGTGTTATTAAAATATTTTCAACATTAGCTAAATTACTTAATTTTGAGCTTCTATTTCCAAATATGAAGAAGAAAAGGCACAATGAATCTGCTATATCCACAGAATTGCTTTGAAGACCATACAAGATAACATTTCAGTTATGAGGGTAGCTCTGGGGCCTAAATAAATCCAGACTTTTCCTTAAGATATGATAAAAAGGGATCATCATCAGAGAGGATAATTGTAAGTGAATATATAAATGGTAAGTATGGATAAGAAGAAACTATAGTAAAAGTAGAAACATAGGGATAAGAAAACTTGAGAAGTAAAAATGAGATACAAAACTACAAGGCACGTGGTAGAGCAGGTGTTGGCAAAGTGTTAGGAGGTGCTTCAACAGGTCTAAGGCCAATAATTAGGGGCAATATTATTAAGACACGTTGTCTGCTATGCAATTTTTACCACAATGCCTCATATCTTATAGCCGTTTGATAATTTTATATATAAAAATTGGTATATTATATTATTTTCACTGTCTAACCAACAGTTACTATTTTCAGGGTTAATATTGTAGGTACTTGTCTTTTGATCTAATCATAAGGAAGGATCCTGATTATGTGGCTGCTGTGGTTTGAGAGTTACTTGTCTGTCTTGGGGCTTGGCTTCTACAAAACATACCAAATAGGTCAATAATCCCTACCTACTTGAGAGTCTAAGGCAATACTTCTGTTACATGGAAAGAAGGCTGGGGTGGGGTAAAAGGAGAATTGTTTGATGTAGAAGGAGCAGGTGTTTAAGGATGTGGAGTCCAACTTCCTAATATTGTTTGAAAAAATGGTTTTAATCCTATATAAAAATATACTGTTAACACTGGATTTAAGGGTCATGAAGGTATCAAATAATCATAACTTCAAAACAGAATCGGACTGGATCTCCTGCTACATTATACATCTTTTTGCTATGTCATTAAACATTCTGTATCACGGTGTTTATCCAATTGCACAACAATCAATAGCACATGAAGCTTTCCATCCACTTTAATATTTCTTACATTGACTTTTATTGACCAGTGGTAGAACTTCAAAATAAACAATTTGTTTTGGGCTTGTTTTATGCAGCTATGAGAAACAAAAAGAGAACCAAAGTAGACTCAAGGTCTGAGAGGAAAAAAATATATAGCTCAGGATTTTTAAATATACTCAATGCAACAGATAATTTTCATTAACTACTTTGTGCTTGATATTGTCATTGTTGCCTTAAGGAAGGCAGTCCATTCACAATAACTCAGCAAATGTTTATTAAAGTAATACTGACTTTGCACTAGGTACTCATTTAGGTATGTGGGATACAGAGATGAGTAAAAAACAATTCTTGTGTTTAAGAAGAGTATAGTGTGTTTGCAGTAAATGCATGTATGTACTGGTTGTTATAACATAGTTGAAAAATACTTATCACTATATCAGATCTGTTAAGTGCCATTAGAGAAGGGAAAACAATCATTAATGGTTTGTAAAGAAGGACAATTAACTCCAGTGAGGCAATCATGAAATCAAATAGATTATGAAGACGGGAATTAGGAGTAAGTGGGGGTGAGCATGAGAGACAGGTGTTTCCCATCAAATGCACAGCTTTTCTGAAAGTAAGGGACATTTAGCAAATGTATTAGTCAGGGTTATCTGCAGAAGACTGATGTCCTAACTTGAAAATAAGCAGAGAGAGTGAAGTCCCTCTTCCTTTACTTTTTCTTCTATTCGGGCCTCCAGTGGATTGAACGAAGCCCATCCATGCTGTGGAGGACAATCTGCTTTACTCAGTCTAATGATTCAAATGTTATTCTCATCCAGAAACACCCTCACAGACAACCCAGAATAATGTTAACCTAGTATCTGGGCACTCTGTCATCCAGTCCATTTGACACATAAAATTAACTTACACAGGAGATAAATTGGAGACATGTAGGAAGCAGATTTAAAGATTTCACTTGCTTAAGCAGAGACTGTTAGTGCACTGCCAATAATCCCCTAGCAATTATGTCTACATGCCTAGACTGCTTACTAGTACACTTGTGATTCTACAGCTGAATGATTTTATTCTAACCAATGGAGACACTGCGAACAGGACAAGCCAGAAACCCCAGGCAGCTGGGGTCCCGGGACCAGCTCTCGTCCAATGACGGACAGTGAGAAGTATCTCAGTGGCAAAGACTTGAGCAGTACACCTATTCATCAACATGATGGAGTGGTAGAAATGGCCCAGGTCAAGAGAGAGACAAACTCCTCTCCACTGTCTTCAGTAATTATTTATTGTTTTAGAAGTAATATGAATAGAAATGACAGGCAAAGATGTCCAGGAAAGAAGCATGTGATTGGACCTATACGAAGGGACAAAAAGTGTGTAAATCTTTACTTCTCATGCCAATGCCCACCAAAAAATATCCAGTACAGAGAAGGCATTGAATGACTATTTGAACAAAATTGCTGGTCCGGTGGATTTTAGCCAGTCTCTGGCTCTGATCACGCAAGGGCTTTCACTATTGGGCTTGTTAAAACAGTAGCCATGGTGAGAAAATGGAGGCTATGCATTATTCAATATCACAGGCTCCCTTTAACCAAGGCAGAAGTAATTAGTGTCATTCCTGAATGCTTAAAGTGTTAGCGGCATAAACTGATGTTGATCTCTGGATGCTGTACTGTTCTCTAAGAGATCCACTACTAGCAAGTTGATTATTTTTACCATTTCCACTTTGGAAGGTATAATTCTTTCCAGTGATTATCTTCATTGGAAAGATGTATCTATGAGACTGAATGCATGGAGATTGCCAAAGCTACTCTAGTCTGAGTTCTCAAAGAATATCTGAATTATTGTCACGTTTCATTCCCACTTTGTAGCAAAGGAAGTGAGACAGTATTTAAATAATCATGTGGTATATAGTTCCACCACACACCAGAGAACCCAGAAACTTCCAGCATGATAAAATATTGAAATGACCTTAAAGGCATAACTTATGTGCCATCCTGGTCATCATGCCCTGTGGAATGGAGATTTTAATAAATGTTGCTTTCATCCTGATAGTTAGAATTCACGGATGAGGGAACCAGGGGGAAAAAATCTGGGAATGACATATTTTATCACCATTCTTTCTTTCTTTCTTTCTTTCTTTTATTTATTTTATTATACTTTAAGTTCTAG